>NW_027467611.1:0-7500 GCF_046742065.1 Oratosquilla oratoria | reverse complement strand
CTTTAATAACTGTGTCCTTAGTTTGTTCTTTCATCTGTTGTTTCACTATATCTGTAAATACAACTTTGTTGTTCTCTTGGACTTTTCTCCAATCCTATGTTTCGTTTGCTATGGACTCTTTATTTTCTTTATTATCATTCTTTAAATCCTCATTCTCATCTTTTACCTCTTTTAACTGTCTTTTTAATTTTGCTATTTCTTTAGTTTTGGATCTCCTTCTTTAGTTCTTCCAATTTATCAACTCTTTCCGTAATCCGTGTAAGTTGGTTGAACCTAGCCTGCCAATGTTTGGTAATTTTCTCTAGTTTTTCCTCTAGACTTGCTAATCGGGGGAGGTTGGCATCCCCCCTCATTAAATCCATGGAAATTATTATCTCCACTTTCTATTGTGCTGTTCTTATCTACATTTCTAAACTTAATGTTTTTGCTGATATTTTCGACTTCGCCTGCGTCGTCTGCAGCCCTCATGTTGACATTTCTCCTGATGTCCGGGGGGAACCCGTTCGTCGCCTTCCTAATTTCCTTCCATTTCCCTCAGTAATCCCTCCCTTTCTCCTTTTTCTTCACCTTCTCACTACACCACGAGCTTTCCCCTTCCTTGTTAATACAACAAAGGTACTCCCTCGTTGTTGAGATCGATGAAACTTAAAGATTTCTTGGATTTCCAAACTTCGTTGTCACTTCGACCGACGTATGTGGGGTGTGTGTGTGTGCGTGTGTGTGTGTGTGTGTGTGTGTGTGTGTGTGTGTGTGTGTGTGTGTGTGTGTGTGTGTGTGTGTGTGTGTGTGTGTGTGTGTGTGTGTGTGTGTGTGTGTGTGTGTGTGTGTGTGTGTGTGTGTGTGTGTGTGTGTGTGTGTGTGTGTGTGTGTGTGTGTGTGTGTGTGTGTGTGTGTGTGTGTGTGTGTGTGTGTGTGTGTGTGTGTGTATGTATATGTATATGTATATATATATGTATATGTATGAATGTATATTGTTACGAATCTCGCTCACATATCTGACTTAAGTAAATGAAATGAGTTCCTCAAATAGAAATTACAAAGCTGTCAGACTCGTAACACATAGTAAGAGTGATGGGTGATTGAGTTCCCAAGACCCCATGTCTTTGGGTAACTTAAAAGAAATTCAAGGCCGCCACTTGATTTTATAAAAATCAAGAAAAAATGAAACGCACAGATAACGTTTAACAGTGTTCATTAAAGTTAATAGGATTACATGAAGGATTACAATCACTGAATATTCAAGTGAGTTAATAAGTTTACATTCAAATGAGTAAATAAGTTTCAAAACAGAAGATTCCCGCTCGAAAACTTTTAACGGGGGTGAAAGAAGATTAATTAATTAATTAATACTTTACCAACGAAAAACACTGTCTAAGTCACTACTATAGACATTTCACACCACTACATGAAACACTAGATTATACACTAGCTGAGTTAATTATCTTACGACTAATACAGGGGGAGTACAGAGGACTTACTTCAGCCGACGACCCCTTCGAGGCGACACCTTTACATCGTACCCTCTACTCTAAAACTGACTCTGACACGCCCAAGGCGCTCTGGTTCTTCTTTACAAAATCCTCTTATTAGCCCATAGGAATTGCGTCTATGGTGGTTGAACCTCAGTGGTCAATTAACTAAAAACGTTCTCCTTCGTTCTAGGCTGAGTGTTAGAACAAATACTCCATTGAGTAGGTTTTCCTTCCCACGCGTCCTCCAGTACTCGTGGGTGTCAGATTATAATCTGACACCCCACGTAATCGTGAAGTGCCATATCCAAAGTAATAAACTATTCCCACCTTACATATATGGGAATATATGTGACACCTCCCTCTTTAAGGTTAAAAAAAAAAATCTTGAAAAGATTTTTTTTTTCTTTGATTTTTTTTTTTTTTTTTTTTTTTTTTTTTTTTTTACTTGAGGGAGAATATACTTACAATATCGACAGGCAATCGGCTACCACATTGTCTTCCCTCGTACATGACGAACATCTAAATGATACTCCTGCAAAAACAAACTCCACCTGGTTAAGCGGAGGTTCTTATCTTTAAACTTGTTAAGGTACTTCAAGGGATGGTGGTCTGTGAAAACCGTTACCTGGGCACCAACATGGACATGCACAACAAAATACTGAATTGCTAAGATCATTGATGGCAAACCCTTTTCTTTGACACTCTTAGTTTAAGCACAACGGAATTATAAGTCTTTGTCCACTGGAACTTTGTTCCTTCCTCAATGATAGTCACTTATTGCGGGTTCACACGATACGGGGCTTGCTTGATGGGCGTCGCATCTTCCCGTCCACGTCATGCAGCGTCAGGTGGGTCCTTTCAGGGGCATCCCGAAAGCTCTCCTGGTATCGTCTCTGCAACTCCAGTAGGTCCTCTCGCTGCTCAGCCGAAAGATGACCCAGCTGGCTCACCACCTGTGGCCACACCTCTGCATTCGCCTTCCACGTCATCTCGAAGGTGGGGAAGGTCGAGTCCTCGTCTTCCTCAGGCCCGATGGAGACGGCATGCACACTACCGCCAGACACACCCACATCACTCTTGTCCCTCTCCTGGTACGCTTTCCACACACCGAGGTGACACAACTGCTGCTTCCGTCTCCTACCCGGAGTGACAACCACTTTGTTCAGTTCCCTCAATCGTTTTGTCACGTCGCACGGGTCGCTGAACCTCGCTCCTCGTTTAAACTCTCGCACTTTCGCCTTCACTCGCTCTTGAACACTCTGCCAACATGAGGTCAACCTACTTCTCACTGCCTCCACCGACTTCATCACTCTTGGATCACCTTTATGTCCTGCAAAGGAATTATCATGCCCTAATCGCATAACTCCTTCCCTGTAGACCTTCGGCAACACTATTTGTCGCCTATCAGACCATCCTGCGTCATCAGTAGAGCAGGTACTATCCACCCACTTGCGGAATAGTACTCCCGACTCTAAAGAGTATTCCTCTGACAACTCACTCTCACTCACCACTCCTTCCTTCCGGTCTCTCAAATCGGAGCCAACTCTCTGTAAGCCACGGGGGCTCATTGCCTCCACCTCTTTCTCTCCCATTACCTGTAAGACACTGGGACCCCTTGTTTCTCCCTTCTTCTCTCCAATTCTTTGTGAGTCATTAGGACTCTTTTCTCCTTTCTTCTCACCCATTCTGTGTGAGTCATTTAGACTCCTCCCATCTCCTTTCTTCTCTCCCTTTCTGTGCGAGTCGTTTAGACTCCATTTCTCTCCTTTCTTCTCTCCCTTTCTGTGTGAGCCACTTAGACTCCATTTCTCTCCTTTCTTCTCTCCCTTTCTGTGTGAGTCGCTTAGACTCCATTTCTCTCCTTTCTTCTCTCCCTTTCTGTGTGAGTCACTTAGACTCCATTTCTCTCCTGTCTTCTCTCCCTTTTTGTATGAGTCGCTTAGACTCCTTTTCTCTCCTTTCTTCTCTCCCTTTCTGTGTGAGTCGCTTAGACTCCATTTCTCTCCTTTCTTCTCTCCCTTTCTGTGTGAGTCGCTTAGACTCCATTTCTCTCCTTTCTTATCTCCCTCTCTGTGTGAGTCATTTAGACTCTTTCCATCTCCCTTCTTCTCTCCCATAAACAGACGAGTCAGGTCAAACACTTCCGACTCGCTGCCTCGTTCCTCACGGAACAGGAACCTCAAGTCCACCTCTGTCTCGACTTGAGTATTTTCACTAGGGATTCTTCCCTCGGGATTCAGACTGTCCTTACATTTAGGATTTCCACAGCCTTCCCCTCTCGAGACCTTTATTGGCCTCCCTTGGTCCTTAGACCCTTCTCTCTCTCTTCTCTCCCATGTAGGTGTGGGACACATCTTCCCACCCACTAAGTCATTTCCTAGAATGACTTCAACTCCTTCCACTGGCAACTGATCTACTAGGCCTATCTTTGCCTGTCCCTCATATAGAGGTGATTCCATATCTACCTCTACCAGTGGCACCTTGGCTAGGCCTCCTAGGAAGCCTATAACTACTCTCCCTTTTGCTACAGGTTTTTCAACTAAGCTACTCAGCATTACTGATTGGAGGGCTCCTGAGTCTCTCAGAATGGTCACCCCTTTTCTCTTCTCTCCCTTTATGGTGACTGTTCCTTGAAAAAGGAACGGGTCATAACCTCTCAAGTGAGGTTTCATCTCATCCTTCTCCATGCCGTCTGTGGCAACCTTACTCATGAGGGCCACTACTTTGGTGGTCTCCTCCTCGTCCTCCCCCTCTCGGACTTTACTTTCTATGTGGGTGTCCCATCTATTTAATAATACTATGGGTTTAACCCCCTCTATCCCCTTTCTCCTGTGCCAACAATCCCTCATCAGATGGCCTACCCTTCCACAATAGCTACATGAAATTATTTGTGATGACTTACTACAGTCACCTTTCTTGTCCTCTAGGGATTTTGTAGGTCCACCTGATGAGGTTGATTGTGGGATCCTTGGCTATTCCTCTCTCCCCCTTGGAGTAACTGAGAATTTCCCTGCAGTAGGTTTAAGTATTTCATATTTATCTGCTAAGATTACAGCTTCTTCCAACTTTAAGACTTCTTTCTCCTGAAGGTACAAAGACACCTCTTTAGGGATGGATCTCAGATACTCTTTTACCCACATTAACACAACTAGTTTCTCATACATAATTTTAATTTATGTTACGGGATTTTAACCATGGGTCCCATAACATTCTTTTCTCTCTTTTTAATTTAACGTGTGAGATATTAGATAGCTTCCTTAGATTCCTAAACTTTACCCTATGAATTTCAGGTACTAACTCACAGGCTCGTAGGATAGCTGATTTTATTTCATCGTAATCCTTTGTTTGTGAATCCTCTAAAGCACCATAAACTCTTAGCGGTTTGCCTCTGAGGCTTGTTCGCAACAATGCAGGCCAATACTGCTTCGGCCACTGATAATCTTCCGCTATTCCTTCAAACGTCCTAAAGTAAGTATCCACCTGTGATTCATCAAATTCAGGAAGCAATTTAGCGTTATGTACATCAAAATTGAGCCTCCTATTCACGAGTTGAGATTCTGATAGCACTCGTCTACTTTCTTGCAAGTTAACTTGAAGTCTAAGGTTTTCATTGTCTATTCTAGCCTTTTCAGTTTCTTCCCTTTTTACTTCAGCTTCTATCTTAGCTATCTCTAACTTCAACCGTAATTCGCCTAATCGAGACTCAGTGTTTTGAGATTCACCCTTCTCCATTTCCTCTTCCACTTCTTCCTCTTCCTCACATTCTGAAGTGACATCTCTCATTGCCCCACTTTCATCTCGATTATGCACTATTTCTACAACAATTCTTATTAATTCAGTTTTATTTGCCTCATGTGCGTGCTCAACCCCTAGACTTTGTGCTATGAATCTCAAGTCGTTAGCAGTAAGGCTCTGTATCTCCTTTTTAGTAGGTTGTTTGTGTACAAACTCCAATACCTCCTCTGCACTTGTCAACTTCATTTTCTCACACTATTGATCCTATTTAATACTAAATATTTTCGTTGGTAATTCTTTCACTTTACCGTTAAAATCCTGGCAGGGTCGCCAATTTATATGTTACGAATCTCGCTCACATATCTGACTTAAGTAAATGAAATGAGTTCCCAAGACCCCATGTCTTTGAGATAACTCAAATAGAAATTACAAAGCTGTCAGACTCGTAACACATAGTAAGAGTGATGGGTTTGGGTAACTTAAAAGAAATTACAAGGTCGCCACTTGATTTTATATTATCATAAAAATCAAGAAAAAATGAAACGCACAGATAACGTTTAACAGTGTTCATTAAAGTTAATAGGATTACATGAAGGATTACAATCACTGAATATTCAAGTGAGTTAATAAGTTTACATTCAAATGAGTAAATAAGTTTCAAAACAGAAGATTCCCGCTCGAAAACTTTTAACGGGGGTGAAAGAAGATTAATTAATTAATTAATACTTTACCAACGAAAAACACTGTCTAAGTCACTACTATAGACATTTCACACCACTACATGAAACACTAGATTATACACTAGCTGAGTTAATTATCTTATGACTAATACAGGGGGAGTACAGAGGACTTACTTCAGCCGACGACTCCTTCGAGGCGACACCTTTACATCGTGCCCTCTACTCTAAGACTGACTCTGACACGCCCAAGGCGCTCTGGTTCTTCTCTACAAAATCCTCTGATTAGCCCATAGGAATTGCGTCTATGGTGGTTGAACCTCATTGGTCAATTAACTAAAAACGTTCTCCTTCGTTCTAGGCTGAGTGTTAGAACAAATACTCCATTGAGTAGGTTTTCCTTCCCACGCGTCCTCCAGTACTCGTCCTGTAATCTGACACCCACGTTATCGTAAAGTGCCATTATCCAAACTAATAAACTATTCCCACCTTACATATATGGGAATATATGTGACAATATACATATATGGATATATATATATATATATATATATATAGAGAGAGAGAGAGAGAGAGAGAGAGAGAGAGAGAGAGAGAGATGTATATAAACTAGATAGAGTAAAATAGGAAGGATAAAGAGTTAAGCATTAATAAAATAAATGGCAAAATATAGAAAATGGAACATGCAATGGAGAGGTGAGGCTGCAAGGGAAAGAAAGGGATTAAATGAAAATATAGGACAAGGGGAGGCAGAGACAAAGTGGCGTGTTAGTATGGCACAAGGTAAATGACGTCATAATGACGAAGAAAGAAACCAAAAGGATGACGAGAGAAAGAGAAGCAGGACTGGAGGGAGAATGGAAGGTGAAGGTTTTAAAGAATGTATGAAAAGAATTTGTAACCATATTATCAAAGAAAGGGAGTTAGATGTAGATGGGAATAGGATGGAGAGATAAAGGAGAGAGGGAACAATCCGTGGATAAAATTTAAGGTATTCTCACACAATGATATGAGGAAATGACAGGGAAAGCTAAAAGTGGGGAATTAACAGACGAAGAGAGTAGAAACGAAATAGAAATATGGATTATGAAAGTGAATTGGGGGAGACACAGCATTCAATGATGAAGTTAGGAAGAGATTTCAATGTAACCCGGAGAGGAACATATAGGGAGGAAAGGAAATATTGTGAATAGAAACGGAAAAATATTGAGAATTGGCATAGAGAAAGCCAGGGCAGAGAAAGGGAGAATGAGAAGGCCGTGGATGCAGCGCACCAATGTGACAAAGGAGACGGGTGTGAAGGAGGCGTAAAATGGGGATGAGGGAAGATTTTAAAGTGGAGGTAGGGAAAGTAATTGAAATAATGACGAAGTGATACAGAATGTACAGATTTGAAGGAAAATGAAGATAAAGATGGAAAAGAAGAAAAGGAAAATGAAGTAAACTTGAAAAGAAGATCGGAATGTTAGAATAGAACTGAGAAACGTAGCTGGTGAAATAAGTAGCGTAAAACGCTGAAAGAGGGAGGAGGACAAGGGAAGAGAATAAAACAAAGAAGAGGAAGAAGAAAAGAACTGTATTTCATTCGTGGTAACTAGCGCTTCTCTCATGGAGGG
>NW_027467610.1:132500-145000 GCF_046742065.1 Oratosquilla oratoria | reverse complement strand
ATTGTCACAGCGGGTGGACCAAGTATCCTCCTGTTGTTCGCGTGGCTGAAACGTCCGTCTGGATCAGGGGCTCTGTGTTTATTATTCATTACGATAAAGTGTGCTGCTGCTTTAGCCCATATTAAATCCCCAGTCCTCTTATTGATGTTATCATGGATGTTGATAAAAACGGACTCCATCGCCTTTCTTTCCTGTCGTGTAATGTTATCCATGAGAATTTTTGCCTGGTCCCATTTTGGTAGATGGCCTCTTTCGTCGACATGGTTAACTAATGCACTACTAACCCTGTGGTGCCTTACATCTGCTCGGTGTTCTTTCAGATGTAAGGCACCACAGGGTTAGTAGTGCATTAGTTAACCATGTCGACGAAAGAGGCCATCTACCAAAATGGGACCAGGCAAAAATTCTCATGGATAACATTACACGACAGGAAAGAAAGGCGATGGAGTCCGTTTTTATCAACATCCATGATAACATCAATAAGAGGACTGGGGATTTAATATGGGCTAAAGCAGCAGCACACTTTATCGTAATGAATAATAAACACAGAGCCCCTGATCCAGACGGACGTTTCAGCCACGCGAACAACAGGAGGATACTTGGTCCACCCGCTGTGACAATCCGCCACACCAACAGATGAGGTCGAGTGGGGGACCAACCTGGCACTTTACCACGTTCCTTCTTTTGCCATATATATTGACCAACTTGACTTCAAACTATGTTCCTCTGAAGAAGCCACTCAGGCGAAACTAGTCAGGAATAAAAGTATTTCCCTCAGCCCGTGTTCCCTTACCTCCTATCCACATTCGTCACAATGTATACACATTATATGTATACTTTAAGTTCATAAATGATAAAATAATAAGAAAGTATATATGTGTACACACACACACACACACACACACACACACACACACACACACACACACACACACACACACACACACACACACACACACACACATATATATATATATATATATATGTATATATATATATATATATAAATTCTCCTATATACATACAGTTATTGTTGTGCATTATATTTCTGAATTGTTCCAATGTGTTTTTGATTTCCCATTGCAAAACTATCCTAGATTTTGTTGGACATTGATTTTACTAAATTATATTAATTTATTACAGTTCGTGTACCTTCTGTAAGGAGAACCAAGCGAAATACGTATGTTTTCCCGCGAAGCAGCGCTTAGCGACCAGTTGTAACTTTACCTCAGACTTGTACGCATGCATTTGTCGGTTACTGTGCTTTGTAAAATTATGATTCAATATATTGTATTAAACGTGTAGTGAGACTTTTATTTGACATTTCACTACATTGCGGTGGCACGCAGCAAAGTCAGTTTGCTTATTTTGAACGATTTTATACGGTGGACGATTCTTAAGTGACAAGAACTTTATTGAGCTTTGGCTGGCTCGCATGTGGTTGTATGTTTTTTTTTTTTTTTTATTACCCTTTTCCTTCACTTTTTATAGCCAGGTAATTAATAACAGTGATTTTGGGAGCTATATATCAACAATTAATAACAATGAATTTGAGAATTATATATGAACAGTGTATTCTAGGTGGCGCCATGCGATTTTTTCTTCATCACAAATGATCTTCGGCTTGGCATCCTGCTTGGATTTTCTTATATCTTCGTTATTTATATTAATCAGACATTCGACTACCATTACGGTGTGTGTAGTGATTCATCTGGAGTCCTGGATGGGAAAGGATTAATGAACAGATCATGTCTTCGCCGGTTTCAGTACGCTACCTTTTCACAGTGACTGTATTGTTTACAAGTGTTCAATCTTGTGTATGTTTTTGTTGTCGTTATTACTTGTAATTATGCATGTATTTCAAATTGTGCTATTGTGATTCTATTGTGATAATTGAACAAGAGTTAATTTCTCTGGCCAGGCTGCCATTTATTTACATCTTGTTGCTTATGTTAGAGTCGTCCATCTTTGTTGCGTCACGCTCGGCCATTTTGCTTGAATTTGCTTTTGCATGGTTACCTCTTGCGGTGCCATTTTCTTTTGTTGTGAGTCATAGGAAATTGATGTTATTATTTGTAAAATTTTACAAGCGAAGATTTCTGGCCCAAGTTTATCTTTGAAGGGCGTGTTTCTGTAGACGATCACCATAATTATTGTATGTATTAAGAATTTCTTGTTGTTTTTGTTTTAATGCTAATTAGGAGTGGATCACAGTTACCTTGCTCTACTTTCAATATATCTATGCCCAAATTGCCATAAATTCTAAGTTCCAAATTTCCATTTCAAGCGATGGCTCTTACACTTTTCTATTTGCATCAGGATCCTTTCATACTTAAGTTTTCGGGGCAGGATCGCCAGTACAAGGCTGCAGATTTTATTTGCTAGTGCGAAGATAGTATAGTCAATACTAATGTAACTTCTGGGTCTGAGAAAATCTCATTTGTGAGATCTCAAATTCTGCCTAACCCATTGGCAGCTGAAATGATGTCAGCCTCATATCTTGACCCTAAAATATTGAACTATTGATACTTTTAGAGCTAATTCCCTCAAAATATTTTCTGATACCCCTGTAGTTGATAATTTTTAATAATGCTTTAAGTTAGCTGATGTCCTTACACCCGATTGGGCACTCTTAACTATATGCGTGCTCAGACTCAAGCCAACAAGATTGCTTTTGATATTTGACAGCCATTGTTTCATTCAAACTGGGTAAAAAAAGATGCTATCACTTTGGATAGGTTCAACCTTATTATGTAATATCTTTTTTATATACTATTGCTGGTGCCTTTTGAGAGGAGATCAGCACCTTTTCCGCTATAAGACGGGTGGGTCCCTATTGTCTTTTGCAACACTTTTTTTAAGTAAACTAAAGGATATGCCTTCTGGCTCTTTGTGTATTAACGATGCACAACAACATACCACTGTTACTAGTTCTCCTTCTCCACCCCATCAGTCATAAGTACCTATTCAAAGCTCTACTTCTTCTACATTTACAGCTCCTGTTGTTATATGTACCTATTGTAACAAGTCAGGTCACTCAACTGCTTTTTGTTTTCGCCGTAAGCGTCACGAGCACAAGTCAATGCGGTCCCCCTGGCTGTAGGAATTTCTCTGATGCCTCTTCTAACGTGACACATGACCTCTCTAGAGTACAGCCTCAGGATAAACCTAGCTACTGTCATATCCATGGTCAATGTAAACATTCGACTGATCAGTTTCCAAAGATTCTGAAACTAAGGCAAAGATCTCTCATCAACTTATGCAAACTCAGTCCCATTTTCACCAGTGCCCATATCACAAACTAAAGTATTGATCATTAATAGCCTGTCTCAGATAATCAATTTCGTGGCTGCTGAGTCTTCTCAATTACTCATATTTCAATTTCTTACGGAGAACACACTTATTTCAGTTACAGTAGATACTGGTGCAGAATGTAGTCTTATGGGCAGAAAGACTTATTATGCTCTCAGGGATTTATACAATCTCCCTTTATCGCCTTTTTGTAAAGAACTGCATTCTGTACTAGGTTCCTCCTTGCCTATTCTTGGGTCTGTTTGCATTCTTTTAATGTTTTCTTTCCTCACATGCTACAGTTTTCTATGTTACTTTTGTTGCTGTTTCTGGAATTGCTCTCATATGTGCTTGCCTCTTGGGCATTGATGCTCTTACAGCTCTTAGGCGCCGTGTAGTGACTTTTCATAATTCTGTTATTCTTGCAGTGGATAGACCATTATCTTTATGTAGCTCTCCTCTGTGCATGATCAGACCATACAATTGTCTTCAAAGAGTCCTAATCGTTGAGACTCTCCTGTTCTTTCTTGTACTACTATTGTTGTAGGAGAGCATTATCGTGGACCTTCAAGTTCAGTTCGAGTCCCGGTGCGCATTTTAGGTGCTCCTATTGGGTCTGACGTCTTATCTTAGCCTGACTCTGTTCGTGTTCGTCGTTTAACATTGGAAGTACTCTCTCCACTATTCGTGAGGATCATGTTACCACAGCTATGATAACTAACGTCACTGGTGCGCCTATCACCCTTTCTCCTGGTAGTCACTTAGGTTCCTTTGAAACAGTTGTCGTTGACAGTGTCCAGAATTCATCTCCTATCATAGCAGCTTCTGTGTTAGTCTCCACAGGCAAGTGACACAGGTCACTTGGCCTCTAAGTATGCAACGTATGTAAGTAAGACTGATATTACTGATTAGACGCCTCGTTTTACTGAACTGTTAGTGAACCACCGTCTAGCTTTGGCTTTCCCTGGTGATCCATTAAGAGTTACAGATCGTGTAGTTCATAGCATTGATCTTCAGCCAGGTGTTCGACCTGTTTACGCTTCCTCTTACAGGTTGCCTCACTCTCGTCGGCTTGTAGCATAGTCCTTGGTTGACGACTTGTTACGTGAATGTGTTCTAAAAGAGTCTCACTCAGAGTGGAACTCGCCGCTCTTCCCAGTGCTTAAGAAAGATGAATCTTTTTGTCCTGTTATTATAGGCGAGATAATGAGGTGACCATTCCAGACCATTACCCTTTACATGTTAGGGATTTCCCTACACCTAGGTCCGTTGAAAATGTACATTGCCTCCTTGGGCTAGCAGGATGTCGTGCATTTATCAATAATTTTGCTTCGATTGCATCTCCCTTTACTCGTGTCCTCAAGAAGGATACTTCCTTCCAGTGGCGTGATATTCATCAGGAGAGTTTTGATTTATTGAAGCATGCCCTTACTGAGGCGCCTGTGTTGGCATTCCCTGATTATAGTCTTCACTTTACTATTTGTACAGATTCTTCTGGTACAGGTGTTGGAGCTGTACTTATGTAGCAAGTAGATGTATGTAAACCCCATGTTATTTCATATGCTTGTCGCATTCTTAACAAGCCTGAGTCTCGTTACTCTGCTACACATTTAGAGGCCCTGACAGTGGTGTGGGCTTTAAAGCATTTTTGAGATTTACTTTTTGGATATCCAGTTACAGTCTACACTGATCACACTAGTGTCACATAGATTTTCAAGGGCAAAAATCCTTCAGACCGTCTAGCCATGTGGTTCTTTACAATTGAAGAATTTAACCTGACCCTTATGCATATTCCAGGACGTGTAAACAATGTTGTTGATGCTCTTTCACGTAATGTACCTGTGGTTGCAATTACGGTGATTGACAAGTTCTCCCTGCAGGATCTGGCCAAAGCTCAGCGTGAGGGCCTTGTTTGGTCTGCTGTCATTTATGCTTTGGAATCTAGTGATGATACCACTTTACCAGATTTATCTATACTCCTGTCCCAATTTTCTCTACAGGACAATATTCTCATTCGTAATATGGAAGTCTTTGAGCAGGATGTGGCACAGTCAGTAATTCCTGAGTCTCAAGTCCTTGTTGTTCTATCTCTTGCTCATGGTAGCCCTCAGTCTGGTCGCCCAGGTCGCGACAAAAGTCTGGCTATGGCTAGCAAGAAATATCATTGGCCTAAAATACGACTGGGCATTACCACTCATGTAGCTCAGTGTAGCCCTTGTACCAAGAGCAAAGGTTCTACGCACACTGCTCCTGTCCCAGATTACCCTTCTCCTTCTCGTCCTTTTTAGACTATATGGCTACAGAAATTTTACAATTGCCTCGTAGTACTCAAGGTTATGTGTATGCCTTTATGTGTGTGAACCATTTTAGTCGCTCTGTAATATTGACTTCCTTGCGTAGCAAGTCTGCTCCAGTAGTAGCCCATGTTTTAGTTTCTCATGTTATTTGTCTATGCACTACTCCTTCTGTGCTCCTTAGTGACAATGGGATTGAATTTAGGAATGCGGTTCTAGCAAAAATTTGTGAACGTTACGGCATCCCTGAAACCTTTGTGACTGCTTACCATCCTGCATGTAATAGTGTAGTAGAGTGGATGAATAGGAAAATTTTGGATATTCTCAGGCACGTTGCTAGTAGACTCCATGAATCTTGGGAGGATTAGCTTCCTCATGTCAGTGCTCGCATTAATAGCATAATTAATGTTTTCATAGGTAAGACGCCTCATTACGTCATCTACGGAGTAAAAACAACAACAACAAAAAACGGTTCCCATATGATGTGTTACACAGTCCTACTCGTCCCATCTATAATTTCGATGATTATAGTCAACTCCAGTGTCACATATTACATAGGATTTATGATTCTACAAGATAAAAGCTTGATGACTCCAAGTTCAAATTGTTGAAACAGCAGAATAGCCGAGGTACGCCTGTTAATATAAATATTGGTAATCATGTTTATAAAAGCATGCCTGACCGCCAATCTAAACTCAATTGTAGGTTTACAGGTCCCCTTTTGGTTACTGAAAAGTTGTATCCCAATAAGTTCAAGGTCTTTGATCCTTCCCAGTGACTGAGTAAAGTGTTGCACGCTGATAGGCTTAAGGTAACTAGAGTGTCTATCCCTGCATTTGCCCGGCTTCCCCCAAGGACCAGTGTACAAACTATATCTTCTGTATTTACCCCTCATAATTATAACTTCTGTTCAAGGGGTCATATGCCTTAATATCTGTATTTGTGCATTATTTGTGATATTATCCATGGTGTCTTGAATTGTATTCTTTGTAATATTTACCATTTTTGTGTCAATTTCTTAGGTATAATGTATAAGTATTGTTTAACTATTAAGTGTAATGTCCCGGACGTCCGGCAATTGTTATCTATTGTCTCTTGTTTTCACTGGCGCCAGTTCTTATGTATTTTTATATGTGTTTTTGTATTCTTTCACACACACACACACACACACACACACACACACACACACACACACACACACACACACACACACACACATACATATATATATATATATATATATATATATATATATATATATATATATTAATTGTATAGGTTGTGCTCATGTGCAATTTTTTCCCAAACTAGTATCTGTACACTTTATTGTGGGTCGAGTCTGCTTTGTATGCTTTGCGTTTTGTCTTGCCATTGTCGGTCACTTTTCTTGTTTGATCGGTGAGGTCACAGAGTAATGGTGATCGAACTATGTGATGGCATCGTACCATTGTATATATTATATTTTCGTACTGCTTTGTAGCATGTACAGTTATTGTTATGTATTATATTTGCAGATCATTCAATTATATTTGTGTTTTCCCATTACATAATTGCAATAGATTTTGTTGGACACTGATTTTAATAAATTGCATTCATTTATTACAACCCGTGCACCTTCTGTAAGGAAAACCAAGCAAAATATGTATGTTTTCTCGCAAAGCCAACTCTTGGTGACCAGTTGTAACTCTACCTCTGAGATGTACACACGCATTTGTCGATTGCTGTATTTTGTGAAATGTGATTCAATAAATAAACATGTAGTGAGACTTTTCTTTGCCATCCCACTACGATATATATATATATATATATACAGTATATATATATATATATATACATATATATACATATATATACATATATATACATATGAATACATATATATACATATATATACATATATATACATACATGCATACACACACACACACACACACACACACACACACACACACACACACACACACACACACACACACACACACACACGCACATACATATACGAGTATACTGTATATATATATATATATATATATATATATATATATACAGATATGACAGAATTGAATATACACCAAGAGAAATAGTTTAATTGAGTAAACAATGAATTGATACAATTAAAGTGCTTATAAATGGTCACAATGTGAATACCTAATACTTGGTTGACATCCCCTTTGTTTTTTCAATGCAAGGACCCTTCTAGGAATGTTAGTTATTAGTTCACAGATATCATCTTGAGAGATAGCTTGCCATATTTCCCGTAGTAATTCTAAGAGTTAGGGCTTTGAAGATGGCTTCCTGCTCTTTTTGCAAAGTTGTCAGTCTAATATATCTCAGAGGTGTTCAATAGGGTTTATATCCGGAGACTGACTTGGCCATGGAAGTTTCCTGATCCCATTTTGGCTCAATTAATTTTGTGTTGCTTGAACAGTGTGACAAAGAGGTCCATCTTCCATAAACAGGAGGACATTTTTACTCATTCTATCACTGGAGAAAATTGAAATGAGTCCTTCCTTTAATATAGAAACATATTTGCCTTAATTGCTGATTCCTGAACACTCCACAATTGCACCCCACACTATTATTGAAATACCCCCATGTTTCACTGTTGGCTGCAGTTTTTTTAGGTCAAACTCTTGACTACAGAGTCTCCAGACCCACACTCCTCCACTGTCAGAAAATAATGCGAATCGTGACTCATCAGAGAAAATGACAGTGCTCCAAAAGGCCACAGGTCTCTCCACCATCTTAACAGCCTAATCCTTTCTGCGCTTGATATTGGCTGGACGAAGGAGTGGTTTCCTTCTTGCATCTCTGCCATAGTAACCCAGCTTGTGGATATATCTTACAGCTGTTCTGGGACTGACATTAGCTTATGTTGCTATGTCAGAGGCCTTGCAACGTGTATCATCTTCAACATTTCTTTTGCCAAGACGCAAGGTTCTTTCTGAAGGCCCGGAACGACCTGAATGAGGTTTTGTGCCCTTCTTGCCCTCTCTGGTGAGTTGATAGACTATAAAACATTTTGCGTTGAGTAAGTTCATCTTCATGTTGACTCACAATACAACCTCGCTGAAATTCAGATAGGTGTACTACTCCTTTGGTTCGTGACATTCTTGATTAATCTTGTATATAATCTGAAACTTGAATCTAGGTAAATATAACGCATTAGGTAAATTCGAATAATATTAAGCTTTAAATAAGAGCAGAAATGCATTTATTTTGGATTCTATTCAATTCTGTCATGTCTATGTATGTATATATATATATATATATATATATATATATATATATATATATACACTTATAAAATTCTGATCATCTTGTTTGTTATATTGCTTGAAACCGTCTTCTGAAGAAGAAGAGATATGACGTAACGACTGAGGACCAACCAATCAGAAGAGATATGACGTCACAACTGAGGACCAGCCAATCAGAAGAAGAGACATAAAGTCACGACATCCGCTCTGTGGGTCCCAAGGAACCCCAGCGCTGAGCGCGTAACGTCACAACTGCTAATTTTCCAATTTTCCATTCTTTTTATTTTAAATTTTTCGATTACATATTTTCTGGCCATGTTCGAATTTTTCATATTCTGTATTTAAAAGTATAGCTAACTCCTGAATTAGCATTTATGAGGCATAATGAGTTTATTGAAATATTACGAACCGTATAGATTATATGATGCGTAGTGTTCCAAGCAACGACATGACGTCACAATCTTCTGCATTTCACTTCTTATAACAACGTATCATTCAAAATTTTATTTGACTCAACGGGTCATGGGTGGTCTAATATATATATATATATATATATATATATATATATATATATATATATATATATATATATATATATATACATATATATATATGTATGCATTCATATATATATATACATATATATATATATATATATATATTTATGTATATATATGTATGGAAAGAGTGGTGTAAGTAAAGTCCAGGTAGGAGCAGAAGTACTTTATTCTCTAACGTTTCGACAGAGTCCTCTTCAGATAGATAATGGTGCAGACAAATTGAAATACATTGCTTATATACTAAGCGGGTCATCTCACAGGTCGCCTTGGGATAGAGTTGGCTGTATGTGCCCCTTGATGATCAATCTTGCTGTTACGTGTGCTAAATTTACAAATCCTTTTCTATGATTGGTTGAACTAAAAGTGTTGATATATGCAGCTTCGATAGTTTTTCTTGTCGTCTTTTCCATACCGGTGTGTAAGATTTCGGTGCTGTTCCAATTAGGCATATGGCCGTGTTGTGTAGCGTGTATTACTAACGAATTAGATGATTTGTGGTGTCGCATGTCGTTCTTGTGTTCGTATAATCTTTTTGTAATTCCTTGAGAAGTTTCTCCAAAATAAGCTGCATCACATACACAACATGGAATCTTGTAAACCACGCTCTTTTCATTTTTCTCTCCCGTGTGCTGGTTATTGGACAAAATATCCCTTGTTTTCTGTCCTGAGAAGTGTACGATTTCTATCCCTATTCTTGTGAGAAACTTGGAAACTAATTCATCTCTTGTAGAGTAAGGAACCACTAAAAATCTTTTTCTCTCCTCTGTTACAGAAGAACAGAGGAAAGACCTCAAATACTTAAACCTCTCCACCTCCTCCAGCCTCTTATCTTTTAAACTCACTTCTAAGTCACCACTATCACCATTTTTCTACATCTGAGCTTCTTACTTTGGAACACATTTACATACAGTTCTCTCACCAAACTCCACCACAAGCTGCTTCACTCTATCCACCGACTCGCCCATAAACGCAGTGTCATCCACAAACAAAAGCTGGCTCACCTCCTATTTCCCTCTTTTCTCAACAACTCCAAACCCCTGCCCATTTTGAAAAAAGGAGACTGTAAGAGACCATAAGGCCTACACTAGGCAGTTCCACGTCCATTACCACGTATCATCCCCATCCATAAAGTTATCTAAGTTTCTTTTAAAGTAAACACATAAGCACTGAAACTATCGTTTGTTTAAGAGAAGGTTAGATAACTTTATGGATGGGAATGATAGATGGTAATTGACATGGAACTGCCCAGTGTAGGCCTCACGGTCTATTGTAGCCTCTTTCTTATGTTCTTTTGATACCTTCGTCACTACGGCATATATACTTTGAGCAAGCATAGTGACATTGCACAGCCCTGGCAAAGCTGCACCTTTACCTCAAATCACTTATTCTTTCCATACCTGACCCCCAACAAGGTTCTACTTATGTAAATGATAAGTAAGTAAATAGATGAATAAATAGACAAGTACATGGATAGATAAGTAAATAGATAAATAGAAATAAATAAAAGAATAAATAAATGAATATATAGATAAATAAAATAACTCTGCCAAACTTGTCATATGACTTCTCCAAATCTATGAAAGCCAAATTGACGTTATAAAGCTCGTCTAACACGTATCGAGTTTTCGCCGTGCGCCATCCACGACACAAAGTCGTGCTCTTAAATGATCATGGGTTTCTATGGGTGCTTTCACATGTCACGACCACAATCACGCGTAAAAGCGTCCATAAACATCCATGGTTATTTGAAAGCACGACGTCATGTCGTGGACGGCGCACGATGAAAATTCGATGCGTGTGAAACGGGCCTTAGCTTTTGGCCAAAAATCCTCATATATCTGTGTTACTATAAAAACTTGATTTACACATCCTCTTCCTTTCCAAAACCCACACTATTGTTCCTTAATTACTATCTCTGTTTCACTTTTAAGCGTCTTAAAGGGTTATCACAATGAGATATTTTTCCTTCAACCTACGATTAATCAACGGGACCACCCATCTCCACAACTTTTTCCATTGTAAAATAACTATGGTGAACTATTCTATTTTCTCAATAAAAGTACATAGAATGTCATCTGATATGTAGGAGGAAATCTATATTCCTCTAGTATATCAGATTTCTTCCCAAACACTACGGGCTCCAAATAAGCCCAGTGTGATAACGCCTTTAATAGATTTCCATACGTTTCACCGATTACAACTATTTTCGTACTTGTCTCCTTTATTCGTGTAGAGGTAAACATGCATGTCGCCAGTCCACAAGCACACTTCCTTCCCTTAGGCACACATTAAGTAATCTCACCAACCATTCCACTTTACATTATATATATATGTATATATGCATATATACATATATATATATATATATATATATATATACATATATATATATATGTATATATATGTATATATATATATGTATATATGCATATATATAAATTCTCGTACATACACACACACACACACACACACACACACACACACACACACACACACACACACACACATATATATATATATATATATATATATATATATAAATGTATATATATATAAATATATATTATATATATATAAATATATATATAAATGTCTGAAATAATCTTAAATATATATATATATATACATAAGTTTTTCATGATTACACAATGTGTCTTAATCGAGATGTCTATTTTTTCCATTTTTTCCTAGGTTAATTGCGTCATAAAGAATGTGAAAATTATTTGTATAATATGATATAAATGTCTAGAAAAAGTGACCATATCCTACATAATCCCGTATCAAGGGGTCCCTGAATATGCAAATCGATGTAAGGGGTCCACAAAGCTTGAAAGGATGAGAATAACTGATCTAACCCAGGTGCCTTATCGGCTTTCATCTCTTTCAAAATCTTCTTTATCATGTCCCAGTCATTCTCCTTTTCCGTCATAGTCTTTATCCTAGCATTTCCCAGTCATACTCAAAGCAAACCTATCTTCCTCTATCTTCAACATCTAGAAGCCTAGAAACTTGTTAGAATTTCGAAAAAATTAATCATAAGAAAAAAATTAGTAGGTTCAATTTGCAGTAAATTAAATAGATAAATAAATAAATAAATA
>NW_027467610.1:110000-117500 GCF_046742065.1 Oratosquilla oratoria | reverse complement strand
ACACACACATACATACACACACAAACACACACACACATACACATAAAGAAGAAATCGGATTATGACAGTCCGGATGTATGAAATTCTGTGGGAACAAAAACCTGGGGACACTCTCGCGGACATCAAAGGACAGAAATTACTTAAGGCTGACCTGACTCGTCCATTGCGGCCGAGTTCAAAGGGAGTGGAGTCACGCATTACCCCCTGAATACATACGTGTACATATTATATCCCAGGGACCGCCTCCTTCAACGACTCGAAGGAACAGAAGAACTGAATTACATTGAGCTTCATTTCTGTCGACTTTAAATGATTTAGATTATTTCGGGAGAGGTAATGAAAAAAAGGAGTGTAATTTCTTTGTTCGCGTTTTGTATATATTTAGGAATAAAAGGAATAAACTCGGAACTAGACCATGTATGTGTGTGTGTGTGTGTGTGTGTGTGTGTGTGTGTATGTATACATATATATATATATACATATAAAAAAATATATATATATATACATATATATACATATATATATATATATATACATATATGTATATATGTATATATATATACATATGTACATATATATATATATATACATATATATATACATATATATGTACATATATATACATATATATATATATGTATATATATGTATACATACATATACATACATATATACATATATATACATTTATATATACATATACATATACATATATATACATATGTATATATATATGTATATGTCTGCATATATATAATATATATATGTGTGTATATGTATATACATATATATATATATATATATGTATACATACATATATATGTACATATACACATATATATACATATATATACATATACATATATATATATATATATATATATATATAATTTATAAGTACAGAGTAAGATGAGATATATATATACACACAAGAGAAGTTTGACACATGGAGAGGGTTACCACTTAAGCTAATTATTTCAGGTCAGGTCAAGTCCTGAAAGGTAGGGGTGTGTGACCTCATTCCTTATAGTAATTATCATACTCTTAACAATAAATGGGTCAGGTTTGTATAGACCTAAATTGTTATTCAGTTGTTCATAATCATGGTTGACGATACAGGATTCTAAAATATTTCTTTCAATCATGTCTTTACACGGTACAATTTTTGTTGCATTTTCCCAATCGATCTGACGGTCAAAATCCCTCACATGAGTAAACCGGGCATTAGAGTATTGGCCTGTCTTCTGCTATGCTTATGCTGTTATATTCTTACTTCTAAATCTTTGCTTGCTTGCCCAACGTAATATTTATTACAATTAAAACATGGTATTTTATAAACACATCCCTTAATATCATTTGTGGAGTTTTTTTATCAGTAGATTTTTAACAGTGGTATTAGTTCTAAAGACAACATTAACATTAGAATGTTTTAAAATATTTGGAATCTCTATCATATTTTCATTGTATGGAAGTATCAACAGGTTTGTGTTATTAAATTTTTGTTTCCTTGCAGTTTTATATATATATATACATATATATATATATATATATATATATATATATATATATGCATATATATATGTATATATATATATATATATACACACATATATAATACTGATGACCCACTTTCTCCGAAAGTGTGTCATCAGTATTACTTTACAAATGTGCTACGACATAACTTTGTTGTGGATATATATATATATATATATATATATATATATGTATATATATATATATATAGATATATATATATATATATATATTGGAAAACGGTATGTTATAACACATTTATAAAAGTTCACTATGAACCCACTGTCGGAGAAATAATAACGGAAATAAAGGGAAACTGTATATTTCGACTACTTTCTGTAGTCCTCTTCAGCAGAATGCTTACAGAAAGTCAAGATACAAGTTTATATAGGGTGGTGAGGTAGTACATAAAAGGGGGGATAGGGCAAAGTAGGGGGACTCAGGTTACATGCCCTTGAAATAGTCGGGTCGCGGAAGGACAGTTAGTGCTATTATGTCCGACTGCTTTTGACAATAATTTGTTTACAGCTAGCTTCGTAATACAATCTGGGGGCCATTGTTCTTTTGAGGTATTAAAATTAGGATGATGTTTTATTAGGGAAGATTCTACAATTTTCCTTCGATAGCTACAGTGTGATTTAAAAATAATTGATGCATTATCCCAATCTAATCTATGGTCTTTTTGGCTGGCATGAAGGAACACAGCGGAGTTAACTTGTCCATATTTTATGGAGTTTTTATGTTCCTTTAATCTCGTGGACAAATCCCTGCCAGTTTGGCCCCAGTAAACATCATCACAGTCTTTACAAGGTAATTTATATACCCCGGAATTTTGGTCCACATTATCCCTCCGGTGTACATTAACTACCTTTCTAAAAATACTGTTTGGATAATTGTAAACAAATTTAATTTGGTTATTAGGTAGAAGTTTGGAGACTGAGTTGATCGATTCATTAAATGGTACAATGATGTTATTGGTACCCCATTTAAACTTTTCCTTGGAGTTATTTGGTTTATAAAAATTGGATTTGGCTTTATGTAGGGCTTTCATTAAGAACCATTCCGGATAACCTACGTTTGAGAGTTGTTTATTGATAATATCAAATTCTATTTGCAGGAAATGTGGACTACAAATCCTAAGGGCTCTGAGATATAGGCCTGAAGCAACACTATATTTGATATTATCCGGATGGTTGCTAAAAAAGTGTAGGTAATTTCCTGTGTGGGTAGGCTTCCTGTACACTGTAAAGGACAATTGGTCCGGGCCTCTTATGACCGAAATGTCCAGGAATGGGATCCTACCTCCTTCTTCCCATTCGACCTTAAAATTAATATTCTTAGCTACAAAAGAACCCCACATGTCGTTCCAAAGTGTAAAAATATCATCAACATATCTGAACCAAAACATGTCAGGTGGTTTAATCTTAGGTAATAAAGTACTTTCAAAATATTCCATGTATAGGTTGGCTAACATGGGTGAAAGGTTAGAACCCATACTGCAACCATATCTTTGTCTAAAATAAGAATTATTGAAAGTAAAAACATTGGTATTGATACATAAACGGGTCAGGCTAATTATCTTTGATACTGAAAGTGGAAGTTTGTATTGATATGGGTGCAGTTTGGTTTCCAAAAAACTTAAGATGTCTTCCGTGTTTACATTTGTGAATAAGGAAACTATATCGAGACTTAGTAGTTTGCTATTTGTAGGTATAATTTGTCTTTTAATTTTACTCACAAAATCTTCTGAGTGTTTAATGTGAGAGTTTGAGAAACTTACCACAATTGGTGACAAAATCCCTGTGAGCCATTTTGATACCTTACACACGAATTCCTATTGGAGATAATTGGCCTCAGAGGGATGCCTTCTTTATGTAGTTTAGGAAGCCCATAAAAGTTAGGTAATTGAGGGTTAATGACTCTTAAATTATCAAATAATTCGTCTCCTACTATTTTCCGGGCTTTTTTATTAAACTCTGTGGAGGTATTCCTAAGGGGATTTTTAGTAAGTCTTTCATAGGTGTCCTTATCAGCTAACATATTAAGGGCTTTTGTGACATAGTCTTTTTGATTAAGAATTACTATTTTACCTCCTTTGTCGGCTCTTGTGATGATGATATTTTTACGTTTGTTGAGATGTTCGACAGCCAATTTTAATCGTTTAGGAAAACCAGTGTCTCCCTTCTTACAATCCATAATACCTTGCAAAAGGACTCCTTTTAAACACTGTAGGTCTTTGTCATAATCATTCGCTGCCATGAATTTATCAAAACCTACAATGTGTTCCTTCATGCCAGCCAAAACGACCATAGATTAGATTGGGATAATGCAACAATTATTTTTAAATCACACTGTAGCTATCGAAGGAAAATTGTAGAATCTTCCCTAATAAAACATCATCCTAATTTTGATACCTCAAAAGAACAATGGCCCCCAGATTGTATTACGAAGCTAGCTGTAAACAAATTATTGTCAAAAGCAGTCGGACATAATAGCACTAACTGTCCTTCCGCGTCCCGACTATTTCAAGGGCATGTAACCTGAGTCCCCCTACTTTGCCCCATCCCCCCTTTTATGTACTACCTCACCACCCTATATAAACTTGCATCTTAACTTTCTGTAAGCATTCTGCTGAAGAGGGCTACAGAAAGTAGTAGAAATATACAGTTTCCCTTTATTTCCGTTATTATTTCTCCGACAGTGGGTTTATAGTGAACATATATATACATATATATGTATATATATATATTTATATATATATATATATATATATATATATATATATATATGCTAATAAGAACACGGGTACGTGTGTTCACTTATGCAAAGTAGACCACTTGGAAAAAGGAAACTAACGAAGCAGAGCGCTTTCGTATATTACATCTTCAGTGGAACAAGTTGCACTGAAGATGTAATATACGAAAGCGCTCTGCTTCGTTAGTTTCCTTTTTCCAAGTGGTCTACTTTGCATATATGTATATATATATATGTGTGTATATATATACATATATATATACATATATATATATGTATATATATATATATACATATACATGTATGTATATATATACATATATATGTATATATATATATATATACATGTATATATATATATATATATGTAAACATGTATGTACATATATATACATGTATATATATATGTATATACATGTATATATATGTATATATATGTATCTATATATACATATATATATATATATACATATATGTATATATATATATATATATCAAAGAAGTAAGGGAGCAGGTTCTCTTGTATGCACATAAAGCTGATAACAATAGCATTCTCACAGTAACTAATGTGGTATAAGATTTTCCAAATTCATAAGAACTTTGGAAAACCTTAAGAAAATACTGAATAACTGGGAGAATGCTGTCTTCTTCATATATATGTGCATATATGTATATATATATATATATATATATGT
Source organism: Oratosquilla oratoria (assembly GCF_046742065.1). Classification (NCBI taxonomy): domain Eukaryota; kingdom Metazoa; phylum Arthropoda; class Malacostraca; order Stomatopoda; family Squillidae; genus Oratosquilla; species Oratosquilla oratoria. The sequence goes on along the minus strand of NW_027467610.1, from coordinate 112,518 downwards.
ACATACATATATATAATATATATATATATACATATATATATATGTATATATGTATATATAAATATATATATATATATATACAAATATATATATGCATATATGTATATAAATATATATATATATATATAAATATATATATATATATATATTATATTATATAACATCATACATACATCCATATACCAAGGCTTTTTCCCCCCTACAAGGGAGGTTAGCCAAAAAGGAAAAGGCATAAAATAATTCCCACCCATTCCATCCCTGAATACACTCCACACCCCTCCACCCTCCCTCTTATCTTAACACCTCCTGGATGACGGGTCATCCCTGCACCTTGTCCACTGCCCTGGGTCAGAAGCAGTGTCGCACATCCACAGCAAGGTCGCTTCATTAAATCGGCGACCCCCCCCCTCTCCGTCCACCCATTGCATAAAAGGAGAAGACGGGGAGAAATCCCTTCGGGCTGCGTCAAATTTGCTCACACATACTACCTCATCCCCCATTCCCCGGCCCATTCCACCTCATGCATCACAACATCCTCCATATACAACCATTCTCCATTCACCCCTATCTTCTGTCCTCTCCCGTCCTTCCTCAACAGACATTCCCCTCTTCCCCAAAGCCCCCTTCACCCCATCCATCCACCTCATCCTAGGACGCCTCTTCATGTTCACTCCCTCCACATCTGCCTTCCATACCTCTTTTACTAGTCTTTCTTCACTCATTCTTTCCATGTGTCCAAACCATCCTAATACTCTTTCATCAACCCTATCTCCCAACTCCATTTCCACCCCTTTTCTCCTCCTCACCTCCTCATTTCTCACTCTATCTATCCTAGTATCCCCCATCATACTTCTCAGACACCTCATCTCAAACACATTCAAACTCTTTCTCTCTTCCTCTCTTATGTTCCATGTTTCTGCCCCATACAGTGCTGTTGGCACAATCACTCCTTCATACATTCTCCTCTTAGCATCCATTCCCAAATGTCTATTCCTCATTATACTCTTTAATCCACCAAGGCATTTACTCGCTTCTCTCAATCTACATTCTACCTCCACCTTCACTCCATCTTTTCCTGCCACATTTGCACCCAAGTATCTAAAACTATCCACTTCCTCCAGTCGCTCTCCCTTAATGCTCACTTCCAGTCTACTGCCACTTTCACCCCATGTGCATCTCATCACCTTACTTTTACCCACATTTATCTTTAGCTTTCTTCTATCACACACTCTCCCAAACTCTGTCACCAACTTCCTCAATCCCTCCTCCGATCCTGCCACAAGCGCAGTGTCGTCCACAAACAATAGCTGGCTCACCTCCCCCTTTTCTCCATTTTCTTTAACCATCTCGAATCCCTGACCCAATATCCTTGCCTTTACCTCGCGCACCACCCCATCCATGTATAAGTTGAAAAGCCAGGGCGACATAACGCATCCTTGACGAAGTTCCACCTTAACCTCGAATCACTCACTCTCTCAATTTCTAATCCTGAAACAAGCTCTACTACTCTCATAAAAACTCTTGACAGCTTCCAGAAGCTTTCCTCCTATCCCGTATATCTGCATAACCTCCCACAATGCCTTTCTGTCTACCCTATCGTAAGCCTTTTCCAGATCCATAAAAGCCCCAAAAACATCCTTCCCTTTTCCTATAGCTTTCTCACATATCTGTCTTGCCACAAAGATCTGATCTACACAACCTCTACCTGTCCTAAATCCACACTGTTCCTCACCAATTGCTCCCTCTGTTCCTCTCCTAATCCTCTCAATTAAGATCCTCCCATAAGCCTTCCCAACTACACTTAACAAGCTAATCCCTCTGAAACTACTACATTCACACTTGGCCCCTTTTCCCTTGTAAAGAGGAACTATACAGGCACTCCTCCAGTCATCCGGCACTCTACCCTCTCTCCAGCAAACATTAAATAGCCTCACCAGCCAGTCCATTATCACTGTACCTCCCTTTTTCAGACATTCTGCATGGCATCCATCCAGACCAGGTGCCTTACCTGCTTTCATCATCTTAGCAACTGCCTTCACTTCACCCCTCCTTATTTCTCCTCCATTCTCCTCACTTATCACTTTCATTTTCTTAGCATATTCCACTGCAGCTATCTTCCCCTCCCTATCCTCCTTCACATTTAGCAACTTCCTTAAATATTCTGCCCATCTTCCCCTACTGCCTTCTCTTCCATTATCATCTCTCCATCTGCACCTTTTACCTTTTCTTCTCTACTTGATTCGCCTCCTCTTCCTCTCTTAATTTCTTTCCAAAACATCTTTTTATTACTTTCAAAATTTTCTGTCATACTCTTACCCCACTTCACATCTGCTCTCCTCTTTGCCTCCTTTACCTTTTGCTTTACTTCTCTTTTCTTTTCTTTGTACTTCTCATATGACTCCCTCGTCCTATTTTGTAACCAATCTGTGAAAGCTCGCTTCTTCTCTTCTACAACCTTCTTTGTTTCCTCATCTCACCATTCACAACCCTTCCTTCTATTTCCTTCTGTCCTTTTTGT
>NW_027467610.1:95000-100000 GCF_046742065.1 Oratosquilla oratoria | reverse complement strand
CTAGATGCTGATGGTGAGTAGGATGAGGAAAATAGTATGGCGCAGAGTGATTACTGAGCTGGGCTTGCACAGGGGCGACATCCGGTTCCATAGCTTTTTGTATGCATTGAAGGAAGTCCATTTTTAATTTAAATTTCTTTGTTGGATTAAGTTGTTTTATGGATGATAACAACGAATTTAGAAACATTTTATCTTCATCAACCTCTTCCTCTTTGCTTTCTTGAAGAATTTTAAGAATGGCTTCTTCGTAAGGAACTTTTCTGTCACCTGTGTTACCTGTCTTCTTTTTTCCTGTTGCTATCATACATACGGTTTCTTGTTTATTAGTTGCTAAATGTTGAACTGTTTCTGTTGATGTGTCGGTCCCCTCAACATTTTGTACGTCCTCTTCTGCATTTTCTGTAATAGGGTCATAATTTGAACTTGTTGCCCTTTGCCTGATTTCTTTGCGCGTTCAACTCCTTCCTGAAGCTATCCTTCATATTTTTCCAGCGTTTCTGCAATTCTTTACCTGTAACAGAAAAATGCATATTGTATGCTACAATGTTTCATAGAAACAATGCAAAATGCCTACAATCTTGACTTATATCATGTATACTAAAGTCGTTCTTTATATTTTTTTCAGGTATTTGGCAACAGGAAATAGTTTCCACGCTCTGCATTACGAATATTTACTCGGCGTTACAACTATTTGAGAAATAGTAAGAAGTACTTGTCAAGCGATATGGAATTGCATGAAACCCAAATTTATGCCTGAGAAAACGGAAGAAGACTGGTTACAGATTGCAAACTTGTTTTATCAGAGGACTAACTTTCCACATTGCATAGGGGCAATAGATGGAAAACATATAAGGATATGTAAGCCAAACAAAAGTGGATCACAATTTTTCAATTATAAATCTTATTTTTCTATTGTCCTTATGGCTTTAGTTGACTCCGATTACAACTTTATTAGTATCGATGTAGGAGCGTACGGTGCATCGAGTGATTCCAATGTAGCAAACAAATATCTACAAAAAATTGCAGCAAAATCAGTTGAATATTCCATAACCATCTCCATTACCTAACGATGTAAATGGAAAGAACATACCCTATTGCATAGTTGGAGATGAAGCTTTTGCATTGTCAGAGAATGTCTTAAGACCATTCCCACACAGAAATTTGGCTATTTCGAAGCGCATATTTGACTATAGATTAACCAGGGCAAGAAGAATGGTGGAATGTTCCTTTGGGATACTGGCAAATAAATGGCAAATATTTCATCGTCCTCTTGACGTTGCACCTGAATTTTGTGATTTAATTGTTAAAACATGTTACATTCTGTATAATTTCGTTTGAAAAGGGATGGCATTCAATTCGAAGATACAATGTATGATTGCAATCTTGATGATATTGAACCCATTGGAACTAGAAGTTCTATAAAAGGAACTGCTGTAAGAGATTATTTAACAAAATACTTCACTTTTCCCGCAGAATCTGTGACTTGGCAATATGACAAAATTTAGAATGCAAGAAAGTGTTTGGTTTTAGAATTAGTACATTTATATATAGCTGCATTACATTAATTTTGTTGTATTATATAGTTATAGGCAGCTGCCCATGCCTATGTATATTATGTTTAAGAAATACACAAAACCAAATAAACATTTGAAATCAAAATCTTACCTAGTTTTCTTTTCTCCTCTTCTTCCATCTGATCCCAGTCATCTTGCATTGCCTCACACACTTCATTCCATAATTTATCTTTTATAGTTTTATTACTGTACTCGGCTAATTTCTTATAAAAAAGGAGGGGGTCTTTTTTCGATTTCAAGTATGAATTTCTCACTGTCAAAATAGTCAGCGTTAACACACGACATCATGCTTGTACAGACCCCAAATGCACACTGAAACAAAATCTCAGCCGCTACATAGAAGCGGCAGTTTAACCTCTCATGCACTTACCGATACACGTTTCAACTTGTTATATATTTGACAGCGACAACCGCGCCGCCTACAAAATAGAACCAGTTGCATTTTTAAAACAGTAGCTGTTACTTAACCGCTAATGCGCGCAAATCCATTAAAAGTAGTGTGTTCTATAAAAACGGCTAAACAGCCGCAGCGGTTGAGCGGCTAAACAGCCTCTCGTGCGTCCGTAGCCCAAGGGCTCTACTTTCAAAAACATTCACCGGCTATGACGAACCTTTTCTGTTATTAAAAGATAGAAATTTACTTGGATTCTTAGCCAGTGTATCTAGAGCTCATGTGCTTACCTATAAAACCTATTGGTTATTTCCCTAAGTATAGTATATGAGGTAAATGAAATTCCCTTTTTAATGGTAGAGAGCGTTCGCGAAAGGTTATTAAAGGTGCGGCTCTACGGCCGGTGTCACATTGTCCGGCACCGTCGTTGCGGCCTGTTGTTACCTATTGCAAAATCGTCCTTGTGAGCTATTAGACTACTCGAAAAGCTGTGATAGTATTTTAACCGGGGGCGGGGCGGTTGTGGTCATTATATAAAGTTCTGACTATCCCCGGGTGATTTTATTAACCTAATTGAACTTGCAAACATAATCTGGGCGCATTCGGCGCCGCCGCATAGTGTGACACCGGCATATGACTCGTAGAAGAGAAACTCGCCGAGTACCCGATACCCTGGTAAAGGCGACGACGTACGCTAACTCTTTAATCTTTGTATATCACATAATCGACTCATAAATCCTTCTTGATCTGAACCGATAGCATACACGACGCCATAGTGTGCCCGATAGCGTGATGATCTTGAGTGCGTAATTTTTGGAGGGGTCATAAATATAATGATTCAATGGAATGAAAAGAATTGCAATATATAATTTTTCAATACATAAACATTTAAAATGAAAATGCAAAGCAGCCCCGAAGACCACCCAGCCAAAGACTACAAGTCCCCCGTGGCAATCTGCTGATTCATGGATTGTTATGATAACATCAGCTGTGTAGTTCGACAATAACTCCGTGATGGAAGCCAGTACTACCCTCTCACTGTAAAAGGTTACGTGCCTGGTATACTCACCTGCACTATGCTATTATGTATATATATATATATATATGAGGGTAGGAGCCATGGTGTTTGTGCCGGATGTCCTGGCCTTTCTTGCCTGACGCTTCTGCTCGGCCTGATTGAGGCTCTGCTGTTTCGCTGTACAGGCCCCTGCAGTTACAGCGCTGCGCCAGGAGGGGCGATCGGCAGCGAGCGACTCCCAGGTTTCCGTACTGATGCTGAAATCCTTGAGTGTGACCTTCAGACCGTCCTAAGCGCTTTTTCTGTCCACCTACTTTGTCCACCTTAACTGAGCCTTGCGCATGGTGGTGATGACGCTAGCGATGTCTGCTTTCTTCAAGACCTCAGTGTCGGGGACTTTGTCCTGCCAGCGGATGTGTAAGAGGTTGCGGAGGCATCTGAGATGGAAGTGGTTGATCTGCCTTTCATGCTTTCGGTATGCTGTCCAGGTTTCGCAGCCATAAAGAAGGGTGGTGGTGAAGACTGCTCGATAGACTTTCAGCTTTGTCTCGAGACTGATTCGATGCCTCTCCCAGACATTCTTCCTCAGTCTCCCAAAGGCGCTGCTTGCTTTGGAGATTCTATTATTGATCTCCGCATCAATGGTAGCATTACGAGAGAGGGTACTGCCCAGGTATGTGAAGGTGTCAACAGCCTGGAGAATCTGTCCGTTCACCTGGATCTGTGGCTCCTGGTGCTGTTTCCCTGGTGCTGGCTGGTACATCACCTCTGTCTTCTTGGTGCTGATGGTAAGACCGAAATTGTCACAGGCTGAGGAAAACATGTCCATATGTTGTTGCATCTCATACTCATCACTGGCATTAAGTGCGCAGTCGTCGGCAAACAGGAAGTCTCTGACAACAGTTTCCTTCACTTTCGTGATGGCTTGCAGCCTTCTTAGGTTGAACAGTTTTCTGTCATATCTGTATCTGATACTGATACCGGATTCGCTGTTTCTGAAGGCGTCAGACAGCATTGCCGAAAACATCATGCTGAACAAAGTCGGGGCCAGGACACAACCCTGTTTGACTCCGTTGGTAACTGGGAAGGCTTCAGATGGCTCGCCGTCGACTAGAACCCTGGCTGTCATTCCATCGTAAAACTGACGGACGATTACTATGAACTTGCGGGGCAGCCAAATTTTGCCATGATGTCCCAGTAGGAGCCTCTGTCTGTCTGTCTGCTTGTTTATTTGTTTGTTTGTATGTACACGAACTCCTCTTAGCGTTTTAGAGATAGACCCCCATAACCATATATATTCTGATACCCTATCACTCCAGGTACTTGGATAACTATATTTCATTTCGATTTTTTTTTTCTTTTTTAGGGTTATGGGTTAAAGTTAGGAGGTTTATGTAGTATCCCCTGAAGTCGCGTAGTATTTTTTGTGACTTAAGAATTAATATGATTAATCAAACCATTGTATGTGTCCATAAATACTATATAAATTTGTGAAATTAATGTTACCACAAACCATGATAGCTTTTGTAAGAAGAAAGCATTTTTATGGAAAATGATTGTATAATTTTACCAAATGTTGAAATATTGGTTATTTTCATTTAATTTTTGTGCAGGCGGAAATAGTTAATTCACAAACTTCTACGTATTTGCAGATAAATCCCTATAACTATATATATTCTGAAGATAAATAAACTAGATACATTTCTTCACCTTTCAGCTGTAGACAATTATTGTCAATCCACACACACACAAACATGCACATACACACGCACACAAAAGAATGTGTACATATGATATTGGTGTCTGTGTATGTATGTATTTTCAAACTAGGGTTTCCTAACTTCGGGAGGGGGGTGCGCACACCTAGGAGGGGGAGTATTTAAAGCTATATTTAATTAGAAAATATATATTTTGGTTAGGGTTAAGGTGTTAAAGTTAGGTGGTTTATGGTGAGGGAACACGCCGCTACTGTAGTTTCCCCTTAAGTTATTATTTTTGTAACATAAGAATCAATATA
>NW_027467610.1:75000-90000 GCF_046742065.1 Oratosquilla oratoria | reverse complement strand
AGAAGGAAAATGAAAAGAAGAAGGCGAAAAAGAAGAAGAAGGAAATGAAGAAGAGGAAGAAGAGGAAGAAAAAGAGGAGGAAGAAAAAAAAAGGAAAAGAAAAAGAGGAAGAAGAAGAAGAGGAAGAAGAAGGAGAAGACTAAGACGAGGACAAAGCCGAAGACGAGTACAAGGACGACGAAGAAGAAGAACAACAACAACACGGCAACAACAACGACGGAAACGGTGGAAATGGATTGCCCGTAGAGTGCCGACGAAGCCATCTGGCAGATTATAAACAAACGAACCTTAACAAGTGTACTAGAGTTGTCGGAAGGTGAAAAAAATGTCACTGTGAGGGCTGTGGTAAACAGGACTCTTTCGAGATGATATGCACACGCAAGAACACAAGATGAAAAAGAAAAAAAATGAAGATTGATGGAAAGAGAAGGGTAACTGGTGGGAAGGCTGCAAAAACAAAATGATAGGAGAGAACGGAATAGGTGAAAGAGACGGGGGTAGGAATTAAAGAGGAATGGTGCGGAACAGGGAAAAGTAGTGGAGAAGATATAGAGAAAAGTGAAAGAGAGCGTGGCGAAAGGACGAGCAAGAGGGAGGTCGTCGTATCAGTATAGATCAGTCTTTCTCAACCAAGGGGCCGCGGACTCCTAGGACCCATGGAAACCTACCAAAGAGCTCACAGTATGGGGAATTCAACTTAGCTCAGTTTTTTAGAGTTCATGATTACACAATGTGTCTTAATCGTGATGTACATTTTTATTTTAGTTTTCCCATGGCTATATTCTATCTAATCCCGTATCAAGGAGTCCCCTGAATAAAATAAAAGTTGATGTAAGGGGTCACCAAAGCTTGAGAGGTTGTGTAGTAATGGTGTAGATGGTAAGCAAGTACTGATGGTAAAGATGTACTGAACAGAGAAAAGGGAGAAGGAAGGGGGTTCTCGAGAGTTTGGGTTGGGGGAAGAAGGAGATACGTTTGAAGGTTGGGGGGGGGAGGTGGAGTCTGGTAAAGGTTGGAATGTATCCGTGTTTTATTTATTTTATTATTTTTTCTTTTCATTCTCAAAGGCAAGGAGAGTTATCCCGTTTTTTCTTTGTCGTTATAGAGAACTAGTTACCGTATATGTTTGGATTCATTAATTTTGTTTCCACTTTACTTTCTTACGTTGCTTCATAGAGTCCTTTTGTCAAAAGATTACAAAGGCAGAGCATGCCGGCAGGGGACCTTTTGGTCCATATCTAGGTCGGCTGCAGAAAAATATAATAATGATAAAAAAAAGTTATAATAATGTAAGTGATAATAAATAAAATAAATAAATGCATAGGAATAGTTAAATAATAGACAAACAGGTAAATAGTAAATAATATGAGATTGCCAGATAACTAATAATAAATGAAAATCAAGCAAATAATGATAAACAAACAAACATATGATAACAAACAAATAAATAAATAATATATAATAAATGCCAGTCATTACAGCATCTTGCATAGGTGTTTATCTAAACGAATCTTAAAGCTTCGAACTGAACTACATTGCACTGCCTCTGCAGGAAGTTTATTCCATTCATTAACTACACGGTTGGCGAAGTTGTTTCTACCCACTTGTAAAATAAATCTATTTCCTGACAGTTTGAGACCATTATTTCCTGTCGGATTCTCATTCAGCGTAAATTTTTTGTAATGTTTTATATCAATTCCGTTTAGAATCTTAAAGACCTGTATCAAGTCACCTCTGAGCCTACGCTTTTTTTTTTTTTTTTTTTTAGGGAAAGCAGATTCATTTGTTTCAGTCGATTTTCGTGACCAGAGGACCCACCTTTCCAGTCAACACCAGAAGCGAACATTAAGCTTCTCCATATCTCTGTCAGACACCCGAACATCTGCTTGGTCAAAAGAAGTCACCAGCATTTGAAGAAACACCTGCACTGAACTTATATTTCTTTATATATGTGAATATGGCAAGAGCCTACTTGTACAGTTGTAAATATGTTTAATATGGCACCCCCCCCCACCCAAGGTTACTCCTGAGGTTGCATCGTATTTGTAGATCAGAGAGAAGTCTGGAACATTAAAGCAAAGAGACCGCTCCGAGTTTGCCTCTCCATCAGTTCTTATTTAATGTAGAGAGAAACAACAATTCTACATCACTACTCTGAAGAACAACTCTACCATTCCTCCGAAGCACAACTATACGACGGCGGCTCTGTTGAAATATAGCCATCCAACTAAGAAGCACCACTGCATTGATTCACCCCATCATACAAGCAGCACGAGCAAATCCCTCTTCACCCTACTACAAAACACCGCTGCATTGCTTCGCGGCATTTTCCAGCATCTACTACGAGGAAAACCCTTTTCGCGGCATTCTCCAGCATCTATTACGAGGAAAACCCTCCGAGGTATTCTCCAGCATCCACGACACCCGCTGCCTTCACCGCGTCAACATAGAGACGTTGGATGACCTCCTACTCCACCATCGCACAGGTTGGATGATCCCCCTTCTCCAACATCGCATCGCGCTCCGCCAACGATCATCTTCTACGCTCCAACAATCGTCGCGGCATCAACAGCCAACGACTCCTACTGCACACATCTAGCTGCGCAAGATCTTCACCTTTATTTCTTACTTTATCATTTTCTGTCTGTACACTTTTGTTCGACATGTTTTTAACTCACCAAACCAATACACTACCAATTACCCACCTCGTTTCCAGCAGTGCATGTTCCAACCGTCATCTACTAATACTACGACATCATCTAGGGTAAGGAGATAAATTTCCATTCTCACCTAGAAGCAAGACATTTTCTGATTTTTTTTTAGTAAATAAACGTGTCCAAAGCTCTCTCTGACTTGACATACCGACCCTGTACACGAAGCCGTTCTACGCTCAATTTAAGTACACCAAACATGTCCCCTCTTTCTAGCAACGCTTCAGAAAATTCACCTCCTACTCAAAACACCATGACGACACAAAACCTTATCACCGTACTCAAGGATGAGGTAACATTACCTCTCTTTAACGGTAAGAACATTCCTGTACACAATTTCCTCTCTGAGGTTGAATCACAGATAACATGAAGAAAGGCCATAGACGACAACACTAAGATATCCATCTTAACATCCAAAATAGATTAGAATAACACATTACCTTATGATGTAATGCAGTTTGATCTTTTTAGGAAACCATAGACTATTAGGAATTTGTAAAGCACTTTAAAAAATCGTTTGCTGCATTTGAGCCACTTGGAGCACTTTCCCCCTTATACTCTTTCGCAAAAACTTACAATCATGGCCCACACAACACAAAAGAAAAAACGAACAAAATATATTCAATATTTAAAAATTAACTCAAAGAAATCCTCAAAAACTCAGACTGAGTCTCAGGCAACAAAATATCACTGGAACGCGTAGTCTCACTCATGGCATATTTTCGACTATCCTCCCAATTCCACCCAGACATACTCTAAAAAGCAAGCACAATTCCATTCACACCAGGTATCACACTAGGCGAATTCTCCTAGAAATTATCTGAAACGGACAAAGCTATCACTCAGATACAGATCCAGCCAGTACCAATCGCACCCACTTACATGATACCCCAGGTCCCACGGTCCTATTCACATAACATGAGATCAAGACATACATCGCGCACGCGATATCGTTCATGCCAACACTCCTTCAAGAGCAAAAATGTTCTGTACATACTGCCACAAACCAGGACAGCTCCTCAACACGTGTTACCACAGGTACCCGTCACAACCAGAAAAACATTGCGATCATCACGGTACATGTTTTCACATGAGTGATCGTTGCTGGGTGCTGCAAGCACGGGGGCAACACAGACAGGGGTCCCCAGATCGCTCTTCTGCAAGATATTTACGTAACACATCTCCTGCAACGCATTCACGTAACACATCTCTTGCAAGGCATTCACGTAATACATATCCTGGAATGCATTCACGTAACACATCTCCTTTGTGACTATAGAATACAAAGAGTCTGTGTACACCAAGGATAGTTAATCCATTCCCAGATATTTAATCATCAACCCTATAGATACATACCCTGAATATCCGAGACGTATTTTCCAATTCCTTAACTTTCAACGCTACGTCCTGCAATACTAAAGTCACAATCTTTCTCGACACAGATTCCCCAGTGAACATCACGTCAGTACACATTTTCTACAAATTCCGTAATGAAACTAAATGTATCACCGTTTTGGAACCCCCAACGTCAACCTTTGCAATGTAGATGGTATATTATTCCCAATCATTGGTAAATTATCCCTAAACATTAACTTCAAATATTAGTGCCCATCTATTCCAGTTACCACCTGTGTAGCTGACGTTTACTTTCCTACTTATATTCCCATAGGTTTAACATTGATAAAGCAACACAACATAATAATGTACCCTGCTCACCATGACATCATTTATGCAAATAATTTTCTCCCTGCATTGCCATCAGCAAATTCCCACAAAGTCGACCATATCAACGTGGCCGAATAGGCAAAACATGATTTAACGTCAGTTAAGACTACTCCCCCCATTCAAATTTACTCTGCTTTATCATACGAGGATGTACCAGCTAGTAGCACAAATGGCACCGCCGTCCACACACCTTCCTACGGCCAGTAACGTGCACAGACATTGTAAGGGGCAGGTGCTTTGGAATAGAAATTGGGCACTTCACTCTTTTGTATTAGTCGTATTTGGCAACTATCAGGTAGGGTGCAACACCATTTTCCACATTATAATTTCTGAATGGAAAGAAAATGGAAAAAGCCTGTGAGAAATAAATTTTCATTCATTTTTTATATATTTTTGTGGAGGGCACTTTTGGGGTACAGGGCAAAGGGGCAGGTGCTCGGGAACCCCTAGCATCCCCCCTCTGCACGGGCCTGCCTACGACTCTAATTCTGTTACTTTGCTGACAGCTGTGGACTTCCGTTTCAAACGTAACAGACACACCAACTCCTCCCGCATGTCCAAATCAGCAAAACTCAGGACAAAACACCCAGTAAATACGGTTGATTTTTTACCGCCTGAGGACACCTGCTTGCCCATATTAGAGGAATTCAATAACAAATCAAGTCCAGTCTCGTAAGTGTTATCTACATTCAAACACATTCACACGGTGCTTATCAGCCCAAAAACACTGTTCCCTCGAGAATATAACAAGGTACACATGAATTTTTGAAGCACAAGACACCGATGTACTCTGTATGCCAGAAACTTGCCGTGTCTATAGTATTTTCTTGCTTTCAACCATAAGCTCCACGTCAAAGAAAGGCCATACTTGCATTTTAATTGCCAATGACACAAACGCACCCCTCCATCTCACAGTTGCTTGAAGCATTTGCAATTTCGAAGTATATTCTTCACGCATCAAAGTCATGTATGGCAAATTCCCCATTTCTCAAGTTTATACCACAATTTCTGACTTGCCCACAGCACAGGAACCCATTGATGCATCACATTTCAACCACACATTACTTCCTGGATGCACAAGCAGACTTGCTTGCACTTTGCAACAAGTTCAAACATACTATTACCATCCAAGGTGAGCCCCTTGGATTCGCTAATCTTATTCAGCATCCTATACCCCTTCGTGAGAACTCTAAACCACGTTACATTCCCGCATATAGATTATCATACAGCAAACGCATGATTGTAGATAACCTTATCCAAGACATGATTGCGCAAGACATTACTAAACCATCCATCAGCGAATGGAACTTACCATTCTCCTTTATACCTAAACATGGTGTTTTCTTCCGCCTTGTAGTGGACTTCAGAGAGTTAAATAAGCTAACTATATCAGACCGACACCCAATCCTTGTATTACAATACATATTCTAATCCGTCGGTGAAAACAACGTAGTTCCATTTCCCCCTTGCACCAGTGTCTAGGCCCCTGACAGCATTTAGCACACCCACAGGTCATTATCACTTCAAACGACTAGCCATGGGTCTCGTTTCATCCCCTTCAGTGTTAACACGACTTATGCACACAGTACTTGTAGGTCTCATAGGTCATTCAGTCTTCATGTACCTCAGTGACGTGATTATCGCTTTCAAATCCGTTGTTAGTTTCGTTGAAGTAGAAAATGCTGTGAACTCTCGTGAGTCTTCATGCAACTCTATTTGCCAAAAAGCAGATTTGATATATATAGTGCTAAAATATCTATTCCCAGTTCCTAAACTTCTTAGAATGTCCCCTGTTACTAGTAATGGTAACCTGTCACGCATGGTGTGCTTATTCAATTCCCTATAATCAATAACTGGGCGCATAGTATCATCTGATTTTGGCACCAAAATCATAGGAAAGTTCCACTCACTTTTACTATGTTCAATAATATTCTGCAATAGCATTTCAGTGATCAGTTTATCTACTATTGCTAATATAGAATGAGGAACTTTATAGGCGCGTATGTAAATAGGCTGTGTTCCTGGTTTTAATTTAATCTGACGTTTTAAAGTAGTTGTTTTGCCTAAGGCGTCCCCCGGCAAAGTAATTGCTTTATTGTGCTTCACAAGCAAAGCAACTAAACTTTCATCCAACTCAGGGCAATTAGTAGGTTCTAATTTATTCTTGTATTTCTTTCTTAGATCTATTTCTTCCTGAACTGAACAAACTGATGAAATTGGTAATTCCACCTCATCAGTACTCCCATCTAAAATCTTGATGGGTTTGGTACACACCTGAAAACATCCTATTTATGTACCTTCCCTTATAACTATATCTTTATCTAAAGTATTAATCATTAATATTTCTACTATGTTCTTACTTGACTTATAAATCCATGAGTCCAATTTCAATCCTTTTAATCAAATTTATTCTGGGATGGTTAAAATTTCAGAGTCTACAGTGACTCCTTTCAACTGCACTTTTACCCTGTCAATTGCTCTGGAGTGTAATAATGTCGACTTTATTACGCCACCATCCACAATTTGCAAGGCTTCATTTGTAGTTGATGAATTAGTAATTTCTGGGATTTCTTGAACATCTGAGTTGGGTTCACTATGTGAGGCTTTACTTTCTGTTGCTCTGAACCGCTCGGCCTCGTTATCTAATGTAAAATTGTTATTTTTCTTATCTATGTCTAGGGATTCATTGATTCCTGTCACTGGTCTTAAGTCTGATTTATTTAAAAATGGGATTAACTGTGATTTCACTAAGATCCATAAGTCAGCAGGACATATGACCATGTTCTCTTTTCTCATAGCTGCAAATCCTATCAATAAATCTCTATTCTTTGGTGATACATACAGAAAGGTGGGTTTCTACACTGATACTCATCATGACCCTCATATTTGCAATTTCTACAAATAATTCCATAATAACAGTCTTGTGCTTTGTGTCCCCAAGTATTACAATTAAAACATATAATTCTAGTATCCCTGGATGGACTTCTAACTTTCTGTCTATGTCCTAATTCTGTTTTCTTAAACTCTCCTCTAGAGTCTCTCTGTTGTCCCACTGTCATCACATATGGATTTATTATTCTAGTCTCACTGTACCCTTGCATTAGATAATCTACCTCCCCTAAATTCATAGTTGACCTGAGATCTTTATACAGCTTTTCTGCCGTTAAATCATCAGAATTTTTTTTATTAACAATTCAAATGTGATCAATTTTATTACCTGAGAAACTTTCATTTTGTCACTAGATCTTTCTATCCAATCTGAATCTTTTAAGATAGAATTCATGTCTTTTGACCATCTATCCAATCTAGCTAAGTATTTTGTGTCTGATTCATTTATTCTAACTTCTTTGATAATATAATTCTAACCAGACATGATAGGATCCTGATCACATTTGGACATAAAATGTTTAATGAACGCTTTCTTATAGGCTTCGTATTGGTTGATATCTTCCATTTGCTGGAATTTTATGATAAACCTAGCTCTACCCTTCTGTAAGAGGCCGGTAGTGTACGAATGGAAATGAGCTAGGGCATTAGAATAATTCAGACTCGACGCCTGCTCGAGGGCAATGTTATGTCTAGGTGAGGGCGACGTTTTGTCTATGTAAACACACCGACGGTGGTGACTGTTTTTATATTCGATGTGTAATCAACTTTGTAAGCGCAGGTTACCTTCGTTTGACTAATGCTGAGGTAAACAATTTTTGCTAGTGGCATTGAAATGGCTTTCCGGATTGGTGCAAGGTGGAGAAGGAGGAAAAAACTATTGGTGCATGAATTCAAAGTCACGCCCATAAGGAGTGACATTTACTTGAGAAGTCACCGGAGATTGGTTTAGAAAAATTAGTGACGTCAGACGAAGGTAGCTCAGCGTAGGATACGGGATCTCGAGAGAGAAGAGATAGAGAAGATATAGAGAGAAGATATAGGGAGAAGATATAGAGAGGGTGTGGAGAGAGGATCAGGAGACGATGTAGAGACGAGAGAAAAGAGATCCCGAGTGTAATCAAAAGGTGAAATTACAGTGAAAGAAGAAAGAAAATTCACCACCCTTTTATTAACCCAAAAGGACGAGAGGAATAGGCATGGGGCCTAGAAAATAGTGAGACTACAAGAAAAAGAAGGCATTGGGCCTACTGCTTAAGAGGAACTTGAATATTAGTGAAACTCACGTAACGAGAGGCAAGGGGCCTCGAGACGAGTGATATTACAAGTCAAATTTAAGTAACAGTGGTGACAAGGGGAGGTGAAAGTGGTGCTCAGCGGTGGAACGAACTGGGTGTTAAACACCTCCGAAGAGAAGTGGCGCCTGAAGTCTACGGGAACAAGACAACCAAAATCAAGAGTGTATTACGACTACGAGAGAAATCTACAACTTCAAGTAACTGCTACGTTGGGAACAAGCATTCTTCAAGATTCTTCAAGGAGATCATCATCTACAAGGCGGTCTTCAAGGCAGAGTGTGTGATGGAGGAGGAACAACGTCGTTGAGGAATGACAAGACCGTAGAAGGACGTCAAACCAGACATTGACATCACGAAGCGACATCGCAAGCAGCCAGGCTAAAGCAAGGTATTAGTAATAAGTATGAGTACCCCTCAGAATTCTAACGTGTTGAGACACGAAATTCACACATCAAATACAAATATTCCAAAATTCACAGGAGAGTCTAACACATATGGTGTAAACAAGTTCTTGAACCTCATTGACACACTTATAGTTAGTAAAAACATTACAAATGAGAATCGTAAGATTGAGATTCTCAAGGAGAATATAGATCCAGAGCATGGAAGGGCGAGGTTTGTCATTAACTTCCAGCAAATGGAATCAATTAATCAATATGATGATTACAAGAAAGCATTTCTCAAGCATTTCATGTCCAAATGTGATCAGGATCCTATTAGATCATTGGTAAAAATGATTAAGGAAGTTAGGACAAGTGAAACTGACACAGAGTACTTAGCTAGATTAGATAGATGGTCAAAAGACATGAATTCTATCTTGAAAGATTCAGACTGGATAGAAAGATCTAGTGAGAAGATGAAAATCTCACAGGTAATCAAATTGATCACATTTAGCTTATTGGCAAAGAATTCTGATGACTTAACAGCAGAAAGGCTGTACAAAGATTTAAAATCAAATATCTGTTTAGGAGAAGTAGATTATCTTCTTCAAGGATACAGTGAGACCAGAACAATAAACACATATGTAATGCCTATAAATCAACAAAGCCAATATAGGAACTCTAGAGAGTTTAAGAAAACAGAAGTAGGACATAGGCGGCATGCTAGAAGTCCATCTAGGGATAGGGATACCAGAATCCTATGTTTTAATTGTAATGCTTGGGGACACAAGGCACAAGAATGTTTTTATGGGATTATTTGCAGAAATTGCAAATACGAAGGTCACAATGAGTATCAATGTAGGAACCCTCCATTCTGTATTTACCATAATAAAATCGGACACAGAACTCATGAGTGCCGAAATTTTCGGGTACCCCCAGGGCTAAGAGGAAAACCCCCAGACACAGAATAAACCATTTCAGACCTCCCCATATATATACCGATAGGCGGTATTGTGTTAAATATGGGAATGCAAGGGAGATGAAAGAAACTGACAAACTGATAATTACTGTTGGTAAAACTTCTGTAGGACCTCTCATTGCGGGTAAAGTGTTCAATAAGCCTATTCAAATTTTTATTGATACAGGGTCTGTAGTTAATGTAATTACTAGTAAAGTTTTAAACCAGTTGAACCCAGGAGTGAAAATGTTGGAACCAATCCGTTACACATTGCAAGGTGTAACTGGAAATCAGTTAAAAACATTAGGCAAGATTGAGGTAGAAGTTGCCTTGTATACAAATGAACAATTGTACATCCCAGTGATAGTGGTAGAAGAGTCTGTTTTTCCAGGAGATTTATTGATAGGATTTGCAACTATGAGAAAAGAAAACATGGTAATTTGTCCTGCTGACTTAGGAATTTTAGTGAAGTCACAGTTAATCCCATTCTTAAATCAACCAGACTTAAGACCAGTGACAGGAATCAATGAATCCTTAGATAACATTTCTATCCTAGATAGCGAGGCCGAGCGGTCCAACCCTACAGAAAGTAAAACAATTTGTGAACCCAACTCAGAAGTTCAGGAAATCCCAGAGATTACTAAATTATCAACCACAGATGCCTTGAGAATTGCAGATTGCGGATTAACAAGGTCGACATTGTTACATCCCATGTCAATTAATAAGGTTGAAGTGTGTTTGAAAGGAATCAATGTAGACTCTGAAGTAATTACAGTCCCAGAATCAGTTAAAATTAAAGGATTGAAGTGGGACTCAGGGATTTATAAGACAAATAAGAACAGAGTAGAAGTATTAGTAATTAATACTATGAATAAAGAGATAGTTTTAAAGAAAGGTACACAAATAGGATGTATTCAGGTGTGTACTAAACCTATTAAGATTTTAAATGAGAATAGTGAGGAGATAGAATTACCAACTTCATCAATTTGTTCAGTACAAGAAGGCATAGACTTAATAAATTTATATAAATAATTATTACAATCAACTAATTGCCCTGAGTTGGATGAAGCTTTATTTGCTTTGCTTATGAAAAAAAAAAAAAAAAAAGCAATTGCTTTGCCGGGGGACGCCTTAGGCAAAACAACTGTTTTAAAACATCACATTAAGTTAAAACCAGGAACACAACCTATCTACATACCAGCCTACAGAGTTCCTCACTCTAAATTAGCTGTAGTAGATAAACTCATCACTGAAATGTTATCACAGGATATTATTGAACATAGTAAAAGTGAGTGGAATTTTCCGTTGATCCTAGTACCAAAGTCTGATGGGACTATGCGACCAGTTATTGATTACAGGGAACTGAATAAGCACACCATTTGTGACAGGTTACCATTACCCATTATCGGTGACATTTTGAGAAGTTTGGGAACTGAGAATAGATATTTTAGTACTATAGATATCAAATCAGCTTTTTGGCAAATAGAATTGCATGAAGATTCAAGAGAGTTCACAGCATTTTCTACTACAACAGGACATTATGAGTTCAAGAGAATGCCATTTGGGTTATGTAATAGTC
The DNA here is from genome assembly GCF_046742065.1 of Oratosquilla oratoria. Lineage (NCBI taxonomy): Eukaryota > Metazoa > Arthropoda > Malacostraca > Stomatopoda > Squillidae > Oratosquilla > Oratosquilla oratoria. Next base: position 78,463 of record NW_027467610.1, on the reverse strand, counting down.
CATTAACTTACATGAGATTAATGAATACTATTCTAGATGGATTGTTAGGAAACACTGCCAGTGTATTTCTAGATGACATTTTAATAGTTTCTCAGACTGCAGTGGAGCACTTTAAGAAATTAGATTTGATATTCTCAAGACTAGGAGAAGCTGGGTTAAAAGTAAAACTTGAAAAATGTAAGTTCTTGCAAGACAGTGTCATTTACTTAGGACATAAGATAGACAGACACGGACTGAGTACAGTAAATTCAAAGGTGGACGCTGTCAAGAATTTTCCAGTTCCGACCAATGTAGACAAGGTTAGGAGCTTTTTGGGATTAACAGGATATTATAGAAAATTCATTCAAAGTTATGCTGACATTGCTAATCCACTAAGTTCTTTGTTGAGAAAGGACTCAAAGTTCATATGGGGACCTGCGCAACAGCAAGCTTTTGACAAGTTGAAAGATAAACTCACAAGTTCACCTATTTTAATTTTTCCCGACTATGAAAAAGAATTTATTCTTTGTACTGATGCGTCTGACATAGGGTTAGGAGGCATACTAATGCAAGAGAGAAATGGAACTTTAAAACCCATAGCTTACACATCCAGACTTTGTAATAGTGCGGAGAGAAACTATTCTATAACTGAAAGAGAAACTTTAGCAGTAATTTATTCTTTAGAAAGTTTTAGGGATATGATACTAGGGTATCCCATCAGAGTTTGGACTGATCACACAGCTATTCAGAACTTATTTAAGCATAAGAATCTTAGAGGCAGACTAGCTAGATGGTTTGCGATACTTCAGTGCTATGATGTTCAATTTAATTATATTCCGGGTAGAAGGAATGTAGCAGATCCACTTTCTAGAAACATTAGTCAACCAATGACTGGGACTGGGTTGATTAATTTTGTTTGTAGTATAGAAGAATTAGTAACTTTAGATGAAGAAATGCTAATAAGAGAACAGGGAGATGATGAGACATGTGATTCAATAATCAAGCATTTGATGAACCCAAGAGGAGATCCTCCAAAGCTACCAAAGGGGTATAAGATAGAGGAATTTCATTTGATTAATGGAATTTTGTATAGGAAAACATTTGTAAATGGGAAAGATATTTCTAGAGGTCAAGTAAATCAGTTGGTTATACCACAAACTCTGGTAAATGAGATATTGAAGTTACTTCATGATAGTGATTGTAGTTCACATCCTGGAAAGGATAAAACTTATAGACAGGCACAACTTAAGTACTTTTGGTTAGGTATGAAGAAAACTATATATGATTATATAGAAAAATGTGTAAAATGTGTAAAGGTGAAGGGAAATACACCAAAACCTGCTCCTATACTCACCTATCCCATTCCACAGAAACCTTGGGAAAGAGTTCACATGGATAAACCTAGCTCTACCCTTCTCAGGATCTATATTTTCCTTTAAATTTTCTATTTTCCTCTTTTTGTCTGTTATATTTTTGCTCGCAATTAATGTATCTATTAAGTTAAGGAACTTATTAACTCCTAAGGTGTTTACATCCCCGGTAAATTTGGGTATATTAATGTTTGAGGTATGAACCTCATGTCGCAATACTGAATTGTTCATACCTTCAGTAAGTCGATTTGACTTGACTGCCTCCACGTAGTCTTGCTTACGTACGTCACCTCAACGTCCCTTGGTCAGCCTCGTCGTCTGACTCGTCGCTCACTGCCTTGAAGATCGTCTTGTAGATGATCGCCTTTCTCCACTCATAGTAGTAGTTACTCGTAGTGTTGTGGTTGTGCACTGCGTCGTTATGGTTGCGTGCACTGTAGATTGGTGTATCCGTAGACTTATCTTGCCTCAGTCTTGTAGTTTGCTGCATGCACCAGTCTTGTATTCTCTTCGGAGGGAGTTCATCCCGAGCTGCCGCCACTGTTAGTTCCGTTGACACTAACACTTAGTCATTTTTTCTTCTGTAGGCCCCATGCCTTGTCCTTCTCTTTAATTATTTTTCCACCATATATTCTCTAACAAGTTAATAATGTTTCTGGATGGTGTAAGCAAACTGGTCTTAAATCTTCTTGATTTTCATCTTCACTAATTCTCTACATTGCTTTTAGATAAGGTACACCAAAGGACTCCCACCTGGGATCCTCCTACACCCACCAAGCCAAGTCTGCTCCGACGTCATAATTTAATTCATCCAATAACTTTGAACGTTACAAAAAAGTGCCACCCTTTTAGGACGTGACTTTACCCCCATGCACCAATAATTTTTCTCCTCCTCCACCCTTTTCTCCAATCAGAGAGACTGTTATACTGTCTCAAGCAATACTGTTTACGCAAGCACTTGTGACACAAGCAGGACAGGCTTTGTGTTTACAGTTCGTCACATCAGCACCTTTGATCGCCATTCCAACCAATGTTTACAAACTCCAGGCGGTAAACGAAATATACAACTCTGCAATTTAGAGTCGGCCATTGTATCATATCGTTTCACCTGCTCCTCTATCTACTTAAATGTCTACCTCTATCTACCGGTCTCTTACCGTTAGTGAGCATTTACACACTGTACTGTTTTCTCACGACTAGCAAAAGCATGTCTCAAACTGGAGTTTAAGAAATGTTCTTTCTTACAGAAGGAAATACACTTCCTAGGGCATGACCTTAATTCACAAGGAATTTTAACCTCGCAGGACAAGGTCAAGGCAGTTATTGATTTTCCACACCTTACCTCTGTAGAACACATATGTTCATTTCTTGGTCTGTCAGGATTTTACAGATGTTACATTCAAGGTTACGCTATTATAGCCGCACCATTTATTTCACTACTTAAGAAGGACACCCCCTTCATTTGGACACCTGACCACGAGAAAGCCTTTAATGGCTTAAAGCCTTAACTTCGTCACCTACCCCTACTTTCCCAAACCACAAGCTTCCTCTCACAATCTACACTGATGCGTCCTACAAAGGACTTGGCGCAGTCCTCATGCAACAACACGGCACAAAGCTCAGACCAATTGCCTATGCGAGTCGCACACTCAAAAAACACGAACAAAATTACTCAGTTACAGACATAGACGCTTTAGCAGTTATATACGACTCAGACATTTCAAAGAGATCATCCTTGGTTACGAGATACACATACATAGATCATCAACCATTCTTACACCTCTTCAGAGGAAAGAATCTTCCAGGAAAACTTGCCCGCTGGTTCCTTGTCATACAAAAGTTCATGCCAACCTTTCATTTTGTTCAAGGAAAAGTGAACTTAGTTGCAGACGCTCTTAGTCGCCATATTGCGACCATCACCTAGAATTCTATTTCAGTAACTCTTACACAAGCGCACGTTGCCGCAGCGCAGAGATAAGACCCTCTGTGGAAAATTGTCATATACTTCTTTGAATCTGGAGATACAATTGACACAGAAAACTTTCCTTCCGATATCGACAATTACACGTTAATTGATGACATTCTGTATCACAAAACAACACTAACGAGCAAAC
>NW_027467610.1:67500-70000 GCF_046742065.1 Oratosquilla oratoria | reverse complement strand
CCTCACGCAGAAAAGGAGAAGACGGGGAGAAATCCCTTCGGGCTGCGTCCATTTATATCTCATAAATACTCCCTCACCCATATCCCCCATCCCCTCATGCATCACAGCAACATCAATACACAACCCTTCTCCATTCACCCCTATCTTCTGTCCTCTCCCGTCCTTCCTCAACAGACATTCCTCTCTTTCATAATGCCCCTTTTACCCCATCCATCCATCTCATCCTAAGACGCCCCCTCATGTTCATTCCTTCCACTTCTACCTTCCACACCTCTTTTACTAATCTTTCTTCACTCATTCTTTCCATGTGTCCAAACCATCGTAATACTCTTTCATCAACCCTATCTCCCAGCTCCCTTTCCACCCCTGTTCTCCTCCTCACCTCCTCATTTCTCACACTATCCAGCCTAGTAACCTGTATCATACTTCTCAGGCATTTCATTTAAAAAATATTCAAACTCCTTCTCTCTTCCTCTTTTAAGTTCCATGTTTCTGCCCCGCACAATGCTGTCGGCACAATCACTCCTTCATATAATCTCCTCTTAGCATCCATTCCCAAATGTCTATTTCTCAAACGCTTCTTAATCCACCAAGACATTTACTCGCTTCTCTCAATCTACATTCTACCTTCACTCCCACTACTCCCTTTCCTGCCACATTTGCGCCCAAGTATCTAAAACTATCCACTTCCCCCAGTATCTCTCCCTGAATACTCACTTTCAGCCTGCTGCCACTCTCTCCCCTTGTACATCTCATCACCTTACTTTTGCCCACATTTATCTTCAGCTTCCTTTTTTCACACACCTTCTCAAACTCTGTCATTAACTTTCTCAGTCTGTCCTTTGATCCCGCTACAAGTGCAGTGTCGTCAGTAAACAACAACTGGCTTATTTCACACTTTTCTTCATTTTCTTTGACCATCTCCAACCCTTGACCCACTACCCTTGCATTCACCTCTCGCACCACCCTATCCATGTATAGATTGAACAGCCAGGGCGACATAACACATTCCTGACGAAGGCCCACCTTAGCCTCAAACCATTAACTCTCTCCATTTCTAATCCTAACACAAGCTCTATTCCTTTCGTAAAAACTCTTGACTGCTCGTGACAGCTTTCCTCCTATTCCATATATCTGCAATACCTCCCATAGTGCCTTCCTGTCTACACTGTCGTAAGCCTTTTTCAAATCCATAAAAGCCCCAAAAACATCTTTACATTTTCATTTAGCTTTTTCACATATCTGTCTTACCACAAAAATCTGATCTACACAACCCCTACCTGTCCTAAACCCACACTGCTCCTCACCAATTCCTCCATCTGTTCCTCTCCTAATCCGCTCAATCAAGACCCTCCCTTACGCCTTCCCAACTATACTCAACAAGCTGATCCCTCTGAAACTACTACACTCACACTTGTCCCTCTTTCCCTTGTAAAGTGGAACTATACAAGCACTCCTCCAGTCCTCCGGCACTCTACCCTGTCTTAAACAAACATTGAATAATCTCACCAGCCAGTCCACCATAACTGTACCTCCTTTTTTCAGACATTCTGCATGGCATTCATCCAACCCAGGTGCCTTACCTGCTGTAATCGTCTTAACAGCTTCTTTCACTTCATCTTTCCTTATTTCTCCTCCATTTTCTTCAGTCATCACTCTCATTTTCTTGGCGCTTCCCACTGCAACTACCTTTCCCTCCCTATCCTCCTTCACATTTACCAACTCCCTAAAATACTCTGCCCCCCTTCCTCTCACTGCCTTCTCTTCCATTATAATCTCTCCATCTGCACCTTTTACCTTTTCATCTACTTGATTCGCCTGCTCTTCCTCTTTTAATTTCTTTCCAAAACATCTTTTTATTACTTTCAAAATTTTATGTCATACTCTCACCACATTTCATATCTGCTCTCCTCTTTGCCTCTTTTATCTTATGTTTGACTTTCCTTCCTCTCTTTTACTTTGTACCTCTCATATAATTCCCTCGTCCTAACTTGTAGCCAATTCATGAAAGCCTGCTTCTTCTCTTCTACACCCTTCTTTGCTTCCTCATCCCACCGTTTACTACCCTTCCTTCTATCTCCTCCCGCCCTCCTTGTTCCACACACCATCTTTGCACACCTTATGACTCTCTCCTTGAACCATCCCCATTCCTCCTCCACTCCTAGTTCTAATCTATCCTTCACTCCCTCCCAATCCTCTCTCAGCTTCTTCTTATACTCCTTCTCCTTTTCTTTCTCAATTAAGCAGTTCATTCTAAGTACCTCCCTACCTTCTCCCCTTTTCCTCTTTCTCCACCTATTCTCCACTCTCAACTTACCTTCCACCAGAAAATGATCTGATATTCCCCCACTCTCTCCCCTTAAAACATGTACATTCTTAACTCTTCTTACCATACTCCTAGTCACCACTATATAGTCCATTAACGCTCTATCTACCACCCTTCCATCCACCACCCTCTCCCATGTGTACTTATCCTTGATTTTTTTTCTGAACACTGTAT
>NW_027467610.1:62500-65000 GCF_046742065.1 Oratosquilla oratoria | reverse complement strand
AGGCCTATAAGTTTGACTTCAATCGTAGGAAAAATAATAGAAACTATCATCAGAGATGCTATCGAACATCATTTAGAAAGTAACTGTTTGATAAATGATAGCCAGCATGGTTTCAGACGGAAACGTTCTTGCGTGACTAACTTACTCGATTTCTACAACACAGTCATCTCGAATTATGACAAAAGAAACAATATAGATTTGATATATCTAGACTTTGCAAAAGCTTTTGATTCCGTCCCCAACGAAAGACTACTTACCAAATTAGCTTCACACGGAATAAGTTGTAGCCTATTAAGTTGGACTAGTAATTGGTTGAATGATCGAAAACAGAGAGTTGTTTTAAATGGAAAAAATTCTAGATGGAAAACTGTTACAAGTGGAGTTCCTCAGGGTTCCGTTCTTGGGCCACTTGTGTTCATAGTATATATAAATGATATAGACCATGGACTAAAATCTACTGTTTCCAAATTTGCTGATGATACAAAACTGTGTGAAATGGCAAATGATCACTTAAACCAATTAGATATTCAAGAAGATTGAGATAAATTACAGCAATGGTCTGTAAAGTGGCTAATGAAATTTAACACAAATAAATGCAAGGTAATGCACATAGGTAAAAATAACAGTAGGTACAATTACAAGTTATTTGGAAATTCGTTAACACAAATGAATAGTGAAAAAGATCTCGGCGAAATTATCAGTAACGACCTCAAATCATCCAAGCAGTGTATTTCAGCCTCTGAGAAAGCAAATAAGATTCTAGGACTGATTGCACGATCTTTTGACTCCAAAAGTCCATCACTCATTAACTAGCTATATAAATCGTTAGTTCGTCCACATCTGGAATATGATGTTTCCGTATGGTCACCGAATCTCATTAAAGACATTGACAGATTGGAAAAAAGTACAACGGCGAGCCACAAAACTGATTCCAAATATAGAAAATAAATCATACGAAAATCGACTAAAACATATGAATCTGTTTCCATAAAAAAGCGTAGACTCAGAGGTGACTTGATACAGGTCTTTAAAATTCTAAAGGGAATTGACAACATAAAAAAAAAAAAAAAATCACATTGAATGAAAATCAGACAAGAAACAATGGTCTTAAACTGTCAATTTGGAAGTAGGTAGAAAAAACTTCGCCAACCGTGTAGTTAATGAATGGAATAAACTTCCTGCACAGGTAGTGCAATGTAGTTCAGTTCGAAGCTTTAAGAATCATTTAGATAAACACCTAAGCAAGATGCTGTAATGATTATAATTTGTTTTATATTATTTGTTTTTGTTTAGTTATCATTTGTCTGATTCTCATTTATTATTAGTTATATGTCGCATTATTATTATTTACTATTTACCTGTTTGTTTATTATTTAAGTATACCTATGCATTTATTTATATATTTTATTTGTTATTTACATTATTATAGTTTTTATTTATTATTTTATTATCATTATGATTTTTTTTCGCATCCGACCTAGATATGAACCAAAAGGTCTCCTGTCGGCATGCTCCGCCTTTGTAATCCTTTGAGAGACAATAAGGTGCAGAGAGTCAGCCAGAGGTAAAAAGTCAGCCAGAGAGAGAGAGTCAGCCAGGGGCAGAGAGTCAGCCAAGGGGAGAGAATCAGCCAGGGGATTGAAAATCAGCCAGAGACAGAGAGTCCGCCAGAGGCAGAGTCAGCCAAGGGCAGTGAGTCAGCCAGGGGTAGAGAGTCAGCCAGAGGCAGAGAGTTAGCCAGAGGCAGAGAGTCAGCCAGAAGCAGAGAGGCATGTGTTTATGATAAAACTTATTTTATGGTGCGCTCACAAAAGTGTTGTAACTTTTTGATAAGTTAGGGATTTCCTATATATGCATAATAATAAAGACAGAAAACAATTCCACACGTGAGATAAAAATGTACGAGGTATTTTTTTTTTATCTATAATCTAAAAGGCCATTTGAATGTTGTCTGGCAACGTATGTACTGGATTAGTCATATGCTGGAGGAGTAATGATTGTCCTAATGAACACATAATGGAAGATCAGGTTGCAAGTCACTATATATGCAAGAATGAATGTGTGTGTGTGCATGTATGTATATGTATGTCTAGTGTGCCGGCGTGCAATTATTCATGTATTTTTTCATGCATTTTTGATTGGAGTGTGGAACACTAAGCTATCCATTACCTGCAACTTCTACTCTAACTTAAAAGTACCTCAAATTTAGTTGTTTTTCTCCTTCATTTGAAACTTTAGCTGAAGCTGTCGTTCACAATCTCACTAGTTTGTAGGCCAACTAACAAATTCTAGAAGTTTTCTAATAAAACTATATTAAACCTCACATGTGGTTTCCCGGAACCCACCATAAGAATTTAAGAATGGGGGATACTGCAAGATACCATAAGGCCTAACTAGGCAGTTCCATGTCCTTTACCATATCTCATTCATTTTCATAAAGTTATTCAAACTTATCTTAAAACGACCAATTGTTTCAGTGCTCACTATATGGTTATTAAGT
>NW_027467610.1:52500-57500 GCF_046742065.1 Oratosquilla oratoria | reverse complement strand
TAAATCAATTAGATATTCAAGAAGATTTAGATAAATTACAGCAATGGTCTCAAAGGTGGCTAATAAGATTTATCACAAGTAAATGCAAAGTAATGCACATTGGTAAAAATAACAGTAGGTACGATTACAAGTTATTTGGAAATTCGTTAACAAAGTGGATAGTGAGAAGGATCTCGGCGTAATTATCAGTAATGATCTCAAATCATCCAAGCAGTGTATTTCAGCCTCTATGAAAGCATATAAGATCCGAGGACTGATTGCGTGATCTTTTGGCTTCGAAAGTCCATCTCTAGTTAAAAAGCTATATAAATCGTTAGTTCGTCCACATCTGGAATATGCTGTTTCCGTATGGTCACCGAATCTCATTAAAGTCATTGACAGATTGGAAAAAGTACAACGGTGAGCCACAAAACGGATTCAAAATATTAAAAATAAATCGTACGAAAATCGACTAAAACATATGAATCTGTTTTCAATAAAAGAGCGTAGACTCAGAGATGACTTGATACAGGTCTGTAAAATTCTAAAGGGAATTGACATCATCAAAAGAGACAAAATTTTCACACTGGATGAGAATCCGTCAAGAAACAATGGTCTCAAACTGTCCGGAAACAGATTTAATTTGGAAGTGGGTAGAAACAACTTTGCCAACCGTGTAGTTAATGAATGGAATAAACTTCGTGCAGAGGCACTGGAATTTAGTTCAGTTCGAAGCTTTATGAATCATTTAGATAAACACCTAAGTAAGATGCTATAATGATTATAATTTATTTAATATTATTTCTTTATTGGTTTTGTTATCATTTGCCCGTTTGTTTATTATTACTTGCTTGATTCTCATTTATTATTAGTTATATGTCAATTTATTGTTATCTACTATTTACCTGTTTGTTTATTATTCAACTATACGTATGTATCTATTTATGTATTTTATTCATTATTTACATTATTATTGTTTTTATTTATCAATTCATTTATCTGTCATTATTATGTTTTTTTTTTTTCGCATCTGACCTAGATATGGACCAAAAGATCTGTCGGCATGCTCCGCCTTTGTAATCCTTTATGTATACATTTCGATTTCAAACTGCAATCGAAATATATAGATTCCCCGTCTCCAGTCTTTTCTACTCCAACAGTGGTTTTCACGTGATTGACAAATGTATGATTACATTTTTCACCTGTAATATATATATATATATATATATATATATATATATATATATATATATATATATGTGTGTGTGTGTGTGTGTGTGTGTGTGTGTGTGTGTGTGTGTGTGTGTGTGTGTGTGTGTGTGTGTGTGTGTGTGTGTGTGAGGTGTGTGTGTGTGTGTGTGTGTGTGTGTGTGTGTGTGATATGTATACATATATATATACATATGTATATATATATATATATATATATATATATATATATATATATATATATATATATATATTTAAGTAGACTTTCAACTCTTCTGAACGTAGATTTGTGGTTTTTACAGGACAGACAAAATAATAAACTTCCAGTAGACATTGGGAGCTATTGTTGAGTAAGAGTATACAGACGTTTCGCTAAACGCAGTTAGCATTTTCAATGTAACAAAGACAGTGCGTACAAGACATAATATACATAGAAAGAAAGGTCTGGGTAAGGTTACAACATAAGACACGGGGGGAGGTCACATTGCATGTGTGGGATGACGGGGGATTATGTCACTGTGGGGCAAATGTCCGTTCAGGGTCAAGTGTCCTCTATATGACCCTGACGGAACGTCGGAGAGGGATTTGGGTGTCGGTGTGATTGGAAGGTGTGTTGTTGTGGTTGAGAGAGCTACTAGTCCTAGGGAGATGCTTCATGCTGGAGAGTATGGTAAGTGCTTACAGAAAGAAAAGTCTAGAATTTTCTGATTCCTTGGCGAGAATGACGGTGTTATCTTTTAAAAGTTTCCTAGTGATTTGTGTGTTGTGTCTTTCTAATAGGTGTAGTTTAGGGCCTCCACTTGACAAGTGGGAAGACATTCTTCTCGACAATGTCGTTCTCGTTTGGCCAACGTAGCAGTCGAGAGGCGTACAGTCCTCTAGGGGGCAGGAAAATTTGTATACTACGTTGGTGCAAGCGGTACCATGGGGGGGGGGAGAAGTGTTCTTTCTAATCAAAAGTGTAGCTGTTTTTTGGTTGTGGTAATATATGGAGAGACGAACTTTGGCACTCTCACTTTTGGGTTTTATGTTCCGATGAATAATTTTGTTCAGAACCTTTGCATCTTCCTCGTAAGCTGTGGACATTTGGGCAAGATAAATCAAGGTGAAAATCTCACCTTCGCCTGCTACTGGGGTGGGAGGCCCATGGTACCATTTGTCGATGACACTTTTTTGGACACGCTGGCAGTCTTGATTTGAATGTCCATTATTAACTAGAACTTGAGTGATCCTGTTTATTTCTCCTTGGGTGTAGGTAAACATTGATGCCTTCTTTAGGAGGACACTTACCCACTGCTCACGTTCGACCTCCACCCAAATAAAAATCAGTTTTGTGGCTTTCCTTCGTACTTTTTCCAATCTTTCAATGTCTTTAATGAGATTCGGTGACCATACAGAAACAGCATATTCCAAATGTGGACGAACGAACGATTGCTTGTTAATGAGAGATGAGCTTTTGAAGTCAAAAGATCGCGCGATTAGTCCTAGAATCTTATTTGCTTTCTTAGAGGCTGAAATACACTGCTTAGATGTTTTTATTTCGTTACTGATAATTACCCCTAGATCCTTCTCACTATCCACTCTTGTTAACGAATTTCCAAATAACTTGTAATCGTAATTACTGTTTTTTTCACCTATGTGCTTAGCCTTGCATTTACTTACGTTAAATTTCATTAGCCACTTTTCAGACCATTGCTGTAATTCATCTAAATCTTCTTGAATATCTAATTGATTTAGGTGATCATTTGCCATCCCGCACAATTTTGTATCATCAGCAAATTTGGAGAAAATAGATTTTAGCCCATGGTGTATATCATTTATATATACTATGAATAGAAGTGGCCCAAGAACGGAAACCTGAGAAATTCCGCTCGTAACATTTTTCCATCTAGAAGTTTTACCATTTAAAACAACTCTGTTTTCGATCATTCAAACAACTTCTAGTCTAACTTAATAGGCTGCCATTTGCTCTTTTTGTCACCATTTTTGAATATTGGAGTGACGTTAGCCAGCTTCCATTCCTTTGGGACATCTTCGAATATGATGGATTTCTTGAAAATAATTTCTAATGGAACAACAATCTCATTTTTCATTTCCTTTAAGATTCTTGGATGCCAACCGTATATATATATACATACATATATACAGATATATACATATGTATATACATATATATATATACATATATATATATATATATGCGTAAGTAACCACTAGGAAAAGTAAACTAACGAAGCAGACCTCTTTCGTATAATTACATCTTCAGTGCAGATGTAATGATACGAAAGCGCTCTGCTTCGTTAGTTTACTTTTCCTAGTGGTTACTTACGCATTTGTGAACACACGCTCCTAGTGTTTTTATTGCATATATATATATATATATATATATATATATGTATATATGTGTATATATATGTATATATGTATGTATATATATGTATATATATACATATATGTATGTATATATATATACATATATATACATATACATATATATATATATATATACACTTGAGAAATTCGCTAGTGAACAGCGACATTAATCAGATAATTTTCTATGACCGTCACGCAGAGGATTCGAACCCACTGCTCTGATGACAAAAGGTTCCATTGTCAGTCGCCTTAACCCACTAAGCCACCGATGGTATAAAAGTCTATGAACTCGAAACGCTACTGGTTCCCGAGATTAGGAAAGGTCGCTAAGGGCCACCCAAATTTCCAGTTTCACCATAGAGCTAACCACACTCTTGGCAGGGGGTAAGGACCGGGACGAATCACTTTCACGCTTATCGCCATTGTAGCTATATGAGAAATTCGCCAGTGACCAGCGACATCAACCAGATACTTTTTATGCCCGTCACGCAGAGAATTCGAACCTACTGCTCTGATGCCAAGAGGCTCCATTGCCACCGATGGTCTAAAACTCTATGAGCTCGAAACGCTCCTGGGGGAAAGATCGCTAAGCGCCATCCAAATTTCCAGTTTCACCATAGAGCTAATCACACTCGTGGCAGGGGGTAAGGACCGGGATGAATCATTTTCACGCATGGGGTTTCCTCTCCTAATCCATGAAAAAACGCAAGTATATAAAACAAAAACGTGGTAACTTCTGTAGATATTCCAAGTCTGCTTCTCGATACAAGCTATTTCCAAAACAGAAACTGGGGTGAAAGGAGGACAAGAAGAAAAAAATTAAAGAATTGTCACACTGAGTGGCTAAAGTCTTTGAAAAGAGACTATTCATAAGGGAGGAAAGAAACACTTATTCTTCAGAAACAAAAAATTCAAATTGAGAAAAAACGAACTAAGAAAGAAAATAAGAAAGCAAGCAATAAAAACAGCAAGTAAGGGAGAAATTAATGAAGAAATAAGCAATGAAGAAAAAAAGAAGAAAACAAGGGATAACTCTTACTACAGCTCTGGCAAAATTCGACGAAGTGATACATGTGGAAATTAAAACGGCTATCAAGGGCTTCATTGGTGTGGGCTTAGCAATGGTCTTTGACAGGGTTAAACGTTAATTGCAATGGATTATAATGAATTTCACTTGAAAACTTTGTCGATATGACCTGTGTTCATGGGATACACTGTATCTCAGTGTTTAAATCCCGCACTAAGCAAGCAACTCCAGGCTGGATTTGAGGTGCAGCAAAGAATTTGCCCGCCCTTAATATTCTAATAAGACTCGCCGTGTTGATCTTCTGTGAATCATTTGATAAAATCATTTCATCCCATGCCAGATCCGTCATGCAGACGTCCCCAAGTTGATCTCACGGCTAAATATAGACCTAAGTCAGCTCCGGCATACAACA
>NW_027467610.1:45000-47500 GCF_046742065.1 Oratosquilla oratoria | reverse complement strand
AAACGTTGAATCTTGCCGCCGGAACGATTTTTTTGTGGGGGTCGCTCCCGCTATTGGATTTGCGAGAGCGACATTGGAACTTTCCCGAGCGAAATCGCTCGTCGCTCCCGTGTATTTTTTTTCGCTGATCATCACCATCACCATCACCATCACCATCACCATCGTCATCGTCATCGTCGTCGTCATCATCATCATCATCATCATCATCATCATCATCATCATCATCATCATCATCATCATCATCATCATCATCATCATCATCATCATCATCATCATCATCATCATCAAGTGTCAATTATATATTCATTCTATAGTAGCGTGTACATGCGCACGCGCATGTATTAGCTACACGACGTCAGATCTGGTGGTATCGGCAAACTTTTAACGCACTACCTATTGTGTGATCTGACCGTCGGTCAGAAAGGGTGATCTCACGGCACCTGCATCAAGCGACGCCTTGCGAAGCCGGTCAAGAATTTTGCCAAACCATAGCTTTACGACAAATTATTCGTGACGTCGATAGGATAATATTTCTTTCTGTATATTAGTACTTTTTCCTCCATATGTATTTCCATAGTGCTCACATTCAATTTTATACTGTTCATAAATCTAATCATAAAGATTATATTTATAGAATTATAATTGTCTTGGCAACAACCGACACTCATTCTCTTCGTCGCTTCCAGTGGCATTACTGGGCTTGACTACGCTACTGCAAAGATTTGGTAGAGAATAACCAAGGCGACGCCTTTATTTCAACACCTCCAAACTAATGTAGTCCAACAACCTACAAACACAATCACTACCACCAACACCAACACAATCACTACCACCAACACCAACACCAACACCAACACCAACACCAACACCAACACCAACACCAACACCAACACCAACACCAACACCAACACCAACACCAACACCAACACCAACACTAACACTAACACTAACACTAACACCAACACCAACACCAACACCAACACTAACACTAACACGAACACCAACACCAACATCAACACGAACACCAACACCAACACCAACACCAACACCAACACCAACACGAACACGAACACCAACACCAACACCAACACGAACGCCAATACGAACACCAACACGAACACCAACACTAACACCAACACCAACATCAACATCAACACGAACACCAACACCAACACCAACACCAACACTACCACCAACACCACCACCAACACCACCACCACAACCACCACCACCAACATCACCACCAACACCACCACCACCAACACCTCCACCATCATCACCACCAACACCAACGCCAACACCCCCACCCCCACCAACACCAACACCAACACCACCACCATCGTGATCATCATCATCATCATCATCATCATCATCATCATCATCATCATCATCATCATCATCATCATCATCATCATCATCATCATCATCATCATCATCATCATCATCATCATCATCATTGTTTTCATCAGTCATCATCACTCTTACCATCATTTTCATTACTAATTCACCACCAGCAATGGCGACGCTGCGGCCTTGAACACGAAGGCGTTCCTCGAGGTATCAAGGGGATACTTTATATATTTTCTTCTTGCTGAGTGCAGGTGATTTTATTCATCCGATTGTTGGTCTTTGGTTTCCCGAAGGAGGTTCTACGTCGCCGAAGCTTCCTGCTTCTTACTCGGAGACAATGTAAACAATGTGGACAGGGTTAAAGACGTTGGAAAAAAAAAAAAAAAAAAAAAAAAAATCCCTCTGTCTCGCTCTTGCTCCTTTCGATCTTGCTCTCTTTTTCTTTCTCTTTCTTTCTCTTTTTCTTTCTCTCTTTTTCTATTTATCTTTCCCTTTCTCCATCTCTCTCCTATTTCTCCTTCTTTCTATTTCTATTTCCTTCTCTTTCCCTTCCTCTTTTTCTTCCCTTTTCTCTTCCTCTTATTCTTTCTCTTCCTCTTTCTCTCCTCTATCTTTCTCTCTCTCTACAACTCTCCCTCCCTCCCTCCCCTGTTTGTCTCTCCTCCTCCTCCCTACCACCTGCTCCCTCTCTCTCCATCCTCCCTCTCTCTCCCTCCTTCTCCCTCCTTCCCTCTACCCCTTCCTCTCCCTCCACAGTCACTTTTTTTTATCAATCCCTGACGGCGGCATTGAGGAATGATCCGGTCGAGAAAAGAGAGAGGAAGAAAAAAAAAAAACGGAAGGCGTTAAAATCTCGTCATTCATCACAGAGCCAGCATAGACTTGAAGAAGGTACGTGGGCTCAAGTTATTAAGATGAGGAGCCTACGCTAGGAGGCGCTAAATAGCTGCGGCCGAAGCTGTCACCCTTGCCCTATACGTTCTGTGGGCTGTTGGGGAAGGCAACGGTCACCCCTGGGAATCGGAGAGAAGTGCGGGACTCGAACACAGAACTAAGCGAATGCGAGAATAGTATTCTTCCGATTACGCCACCGGCTGCTGATTGCACGCAGGACGCTACTTCCGAAAAGAGATCGAGGATTCCTAAAGTG
>NW_027467610.1:32500-40000 GCF_046742065.1 Oratosquilla oratoria | reverse complement strand
GTTTCTTAGAGCTTACAGGATATGTAGCCTGGAATTTTTGGATGAGGAGCTGAGGAAGATATATAGCATAGCTTCTGAATTAAAATATCCAAAGCACTTAGTAGACACATCTCATAAAATGGCTTACAAAACTTTCCATAACACCTCACACGTAAGAAAAGTATTTGACAAAAAGAACCTTTTGGTTCTTCCTTACAGTGAGAAATTAGTTGGTCTGCCTAATATTCTCAAACAATTCAACATCAACTTAGTTTTCAAAAATAATAATACTATAAAAAGTAAGCTCATTAAAAATTCACCTGAAGTAAATGAGGGTTGTGTTTACTCTATTCCATGCCTTAAATGTAACAAATTTTATATCGGCCAAACTGGTAAAGACTTAAAAACTAGGATAAATCAGCACAAATATAGTGTAAGGAGTGGGCAAAGTTCCAGTTTCCTTTTTGACCATGTAAGAGACCACAATCATCCTATTGACTGGGATAATTCTAATGAAATAATTTCTTGTAGATCCTTATTAGAAAGAAGCATTATTGAATCCAGTCATATTAAACAAACCTTTGACCATAATATCAATTTAAGTTTAGAATTATTTAAGCTTGATGATTTTGTTATTGATAAAATTGTAAGAACTTCTCCAAGTGCAACTAAGCCGGGGTGACGTTACGTCATGGACCAAACGTCCGTATATGTAAACATCGGCTCTACCTGATTGTGAAGCATCTTGTGTGTCCTTCCCATGTTCCAAATTTGTCTTTTACTTTATGTATATATATCCACCTTTGTCTCTGTAACTGTGTATTCCTTGATAATGTCTTAAATAGACGAAAACGTTCGGACTAAGCTTCTTATTTCCCAGTGTTTTTTTCTCCATATTATTTTCACGTGTGCCTTGTGAATTATATATATAAGTATATATTATATATGTATATATATATATACATACATATATACATATATATATATATACATATATATATATATGCATATATGTATATATATATATATCATATATTATGTATATATACATATATATATATATATGTATATATACATAGAAATATATATATGTATATGTATATATATATATATATATATATATATATATATATATATATATTTATATATATGATGTAAGCGGAATAGGAAACACAGGAGTCTTAGTCTTGAGTTTATTCCTGACTAGTTTCGCAGGTATGCTTTTTCAAAGGAATATATGATGTAAGCGGAATAGGAAACACAGGAGTCTTAGTCTTGAGTTTATTCCTGACTAGTTTCGCAGGTATGCTTTTTCAAAGCATACCTGCGAAACTAGTCAGGAATAAACTCAAGACTAAGACTCCTGTGTTTCCTATTCCGCTTACATCAACCTGTCAGAATGTCTCAACATTTATATATATGTATACATATGTATATCAATATATATATATATATATATTTATATGTATATATATATATATATGTATATATATGTACAGTATATACATATATGTATATATATATATATGTATATATATATATTTATATATATGTATACATATGTATATCAATATATATATATATATATACATTTATATATATATATATATATATATATGTATATACATATATGTATATATATATATATATATATATGTATACATATGTATATCAATATATATATATATATATATATATATATATGTATATATATATGTGTGTATATACATATAAGTATATATATAAATATATATATATATGTATATACATATATGTATATATATACATATATACATATATATATATACATATATACATATATATATATATGTATATATATACATATATATATATACATGTATATATATATGTTTATATAAATATACATATATATATACACAAATATACATATATATGTATACATACGTATGTACATATATATGTACATATATGTATATATACATACATATACACAAATATATATATATATATATATATATATATATATATTGATGATGATGATATGGTTTAACGTCACACACTCCCCCCTATCGGGAGGCTAGGACGGTGCCCCTCACAGAGGGCTTTGTAGCGTGGAATTTAATGAACCATGCCCTTGGTTCAACTTCGCCGGTGGCAGGATTCGAACCACCCTCACTGTATACGCCACCATATACATGATGAGTAATATCACTCGCTCACACTCCCTCACTCACTCCCTCACTCACTCACCCACTCAATGTCAGGCCCTTCTAGCTGACTAAGAACTAAGTCAGCAACCTTCGGGTCGGCAACAACAACTCGACCACCAAACAGACATACGAACGCACATGAACATCCGAGTAACCAAACAAACACAAAACACAAATTACGTATACTAACGATCCTCCCCTGGATATATAATTAACATGTATGATAATAGACAACAATACATAATCAATGCAGTTGCACCACCCATGTGAGACAACGGACCTTCTCGAAATTAATGTAAAGACTAAAGACTAAACCCAACACAAGAAAGTGCTGAGATGTCACTTCCGGCCAATGACCACGAGGGTAGCGTGGCCGAGACGAGGAGTTGGGACGATGACGGGTGTTGTGCAACAAGAAGTGGTGTGATAAACAGTTATATATATGTAACCACATTAATGTATCGTTCTGTTTAACAGTTGACAGTGTATATACCATAACTGCAAAACCTGAAAGCTTTGAATAAAATGGTATAAACTTAATACGAATCTACATATACCAGTACCCCGTACCTAGTGAACGATACATTATTACTGGTGGCAAGCGGTGACCGCGCCCACGTCTCTAAAGAAAACAAAACTAACTACCAGAAAAAAAAAAGACTATCGAGGACTCATCCTGCGCACCCCTCTGCACCAATTGTGTTCCTCCAAAAGAAGCGGTGGTGAAAATTTCTCACCACCTGGTGGCAGCAAAACCACACCATGCACAACACCTACGTTATCGCCGACTCAACAATAATTACCAGCCTCTAAATAAGGTAACCCAACCAACACCCTTTTCAAATACGTAATAGTATCATTACTACTATTACCTTACCTATCCATTTCTGAATCCCTGATACTGCTTTCCTTTTTTTTTTAACGAGATTATCAACGAGCCATCGCTTGAGGACAAACCTCATCCGCTCACCCCCCACCACTCATCCGAGTGTCGCGTTCCACCGAGAACCACAACGTCAGCAATTATCACAGCTGCACGTCATAATACAAATCGCTTCAAGCACGGTATTAAGGTAACCTACACGCCTTTAGATACCCACGTGCTCAACGCACGTACACCTTAGCCATATAACAACTATGTAATCTCGCACTTATATTAGCATATTGTCATTTAGAAGTTTTTTTTTTCTCTCCAAAAAATTATCATTAAGTAATACTCTTTAATCTGCCAATTACAAATATACATATATATTCAACAGTTAATATTATTACATAATATGATATTCATATGCATTCTTCTAGTTAAGTAATTCTTGTTTAAACAAATAGCTCTTATATGTTTAAAATTCAATATTTACATAGAACTTATACATTTTTATCAATGTAACCTACTTTACTGCTGTAAATTTTTTTTTTTTATGAACAACCATAATTAATTCTATTATAAGAATAATATCACAATAATTAACTCCTTATTATATAATATTAATTCCACATTTTATTACTATTCTATATATACACATATATTTTAATGATTTTTGTAATCCCATTACTATATCCCCCTTCCCATATCTAAGCATAACATAATACCCTTAGTTACTATATACCTATTATTCATATTTTAACAGCTCCTTTTTTTTCTTAGATTACAAATCAAAACTAACTATTAACTAATACATGATTTAACAACATGGCCTTTGCCACCAGATCAAAACTAAAAAGTTTACATAGCGTCTTCTCAAAGTCTAGAGAAGAAAAACACCAAAATGACATATCCAGTGACAAAGAGGAAATACACACAGAAGACTTAATTGGCAATGACAATACCTCTGACCAGTTAAATAAACCTGACAAAACTAATCCTAATGCAGATACCCCTATAACTCCCCTTTATGAGAACGATGTCTTACCTTTTTTCAACCAGCTTCCTCAAGTAGACCCCTTTCACCCCTCACAATCACAACCACCCATTCCTCCCATCCAACCAAATATGCAAACAAAACCTCCTATAAACCATAATCCATCCAACCCCCATATCCCAACACATAATAACCCCCCTCCCATTCAGCAACAGTACCAAACCTTCCCCTTTCCTTCCCCCCATACCCCACCTGTTCAAACCAACTCCACACCGTACCACCAACCACAACCTAACCTTCCTCCAAACCCACAATATTACCCTTACCCACTACCTCAACCAACAATAATTAACAATTATCAAACCATAACCCCCCTCACAGAAATCCCAACCTTTTCCCAAGATAGTGGACTATCCATTACAGATTTCTTGACAGCATGTGACCTATTTTTCTCCAAGAACATACAATACTCAGAGACAGATAAAATAAATTTGTGCCGTCAGAAAATAAACCCATCTGACATTTGCCGTTCAAAGGCAAGGATGCTAGACACCCTAGTTGCATCTGGAATCACTTATCAGGAATATAAACGCCACCTCCTTAAGGTCTTTCATAACAAACAACCTAACAACATTTCCTTCCTCATCACCTTCCTCAATAACACTAGAGTCCCACCACATTCCATTACTAACATAATGGATTTTGTTGCAAACGGAATGAAAGAGGTCAGAGAAGACCTAGAAAATAACTCTCCTTGGACTCACACTGATCAATTTGGTCAAAATGTAATGCCAACAAAACACTTACTAACATTCCTTGAAATAGCTTCCTATCTCTCCCAACTCCCTCCAAAGTGTTTAAAGGAAGCCTCCTAAAAGGAACTAGACACTAGAAATCCTCTAGCTTATACCTATATTTTAGATATCATGAATGCTTGCAATGTATCCTTAGATACCCCCAACCATCTCCCCAGACTAAATAGCCTTCACTCACAGCACCCCCCTCCCACCAATCAAGGACAACCTTCTAAGTGGTGCTCCTAGGGTGCGTCAAACAGTCACAACACGAAAGACTGCATACAGCAAAAACAATACCCGCAGGTACAACACCACTCTATCCCTTGCTCAGTTCATGGAACCTTTTCCCACACCGATGCCCAGTGTTGGACACAGCAAAAGCAACACACGCAGGTACAACACCACCCTATCCCTTGCTCAGTTCATGGAACCATTTCCCACACAGATGCCCAGTGTTGGACACAGCAAAAACAACACCCACGCTCAGTGCATTCATCTACCTCACACCAGAATCAAAACAAACAAGTTCCACCCCCCTTTAAACACCCACTCCTATCTACACCAACACATCCAATCAAATACTGCAACCTACACCAAACATCATCTCACTCCAACGAAGAGTGTTACCTACAGAAAACACAACAACAACCGCATCAGAGAACTAACAACCCATTCACCACCCATCGACAAACACCCCCCTCCAACACGACAACCAATACTAAACAACGATTGGGGGAACGTGTACCAGCCTCACGCACCAAACCACCATAGGAATATCTCATACACAACACAAATACCTCACCCTAGAAGTAAGCCTAGACCAACTTAAAGTTGACATGATGGTTGATACAGGAACAAACCTGAACATCATCCCAAGAGCTCTGTATGAAGCATTAAATGACCCACCCCAAATTCAATTTTCCAATATGGAAGGACTCTTAATAGAAGGGAGCACAATTCCTCTACACGACACCATAGACTTAAATATTGAAGTCAACAATCACAAAGTAGGTTTCACAACTTTCCACATAGCAGATGAATGTAGCCTTGATCAACAAGGTATAATAGGACTACACTCATTAAAGATTTGGAAAACTAAGATAGATTTTGAGACTAACAAAATCTCCTTCCGAGATGTAAATAATGAATCAACAGTTCCTGAGACACCCAACTCAGACACACAACATCTCTCATGTCTACCTTCCTTTAATACTCCCAATCCCACTAACAACTATTCCTTCCGACCACCCCCTTATGTCACCTCAAAGGCACTGATGTCTAACACAGTCATCATACCCCCTAGACATTCAATAACAGTCCCACTATACATACCCGGTGCAATAGACCATCAGGACGTCATAATCGACTCAGACACGTCCAGGATTAACAACATAACCATTGAGTCCTCCTGGGACACAATATCTGAAAATAAACATACACTAGCTATGTTAACAAACATGTCAGACCAACACCGTAAAATCAGGAAGAATACAAACATCTGCGCAGTCCATCTCCATAATTCCCCTATCCAGGAACCACTGCCGCAACACATCAACCAAGTAAGACCAACACAACCCCTTCCCCCTATTCCCCCAGACCAAATCACGACATCAGCTGACGGAGAAAGTCATAACGAGCTATTAGCTCTCCTACAGAGGAATAGATCAGCTGTCGCCTTAGAAGGCGAATCACTAGGCAAATGTGATATAATCAAACATCACATCCAAATTCCCCCAAACACCCCCCCCTTCATACACCCCCGCTTACCGCATACCCCACAGTAGGAAATCCCAAGTCAATGACAGTGTACATGAGATGATACACCAAGGCGTAATTTCCCATTCAGACTCCCCATGGAACAGTCCCCTCTTTTTGGTCCCTAAGAAAGACGGAACCTTACGCCCTGTTGTTGACTTCAGAAAAATAAACAACCTAACTCAATCTGACCCACACCCCCTCCCCGCCATGCAAGATGTACTACAATGCATTGGCAACGGGAACTCTGTTTTTTCCACAATAGACCTCAAGTCAGCCTTCTGGCAGGTCGAACTAACAGAGGAATCAAAACCCGTAACTGCATTTTCCACGGACAAAGGACACTTTCAATTTGAACGTATGCCCTTTGGCCTTAAGAATGCCCCCTCAACCCAACAAAGGTTGATGACCCGCATTTTCAGTGACATGATAGGAATCTCATTATTCGTCTATTTAGACGACCTCATTATATATAGTCCCACAGAAAGAGACCACCTTAACACTTTAGAGATTGTCATCAAACGTCTCAAACATACGGGATTAAAGATTCAATTAAAGAAATGTAGATTCCTCATGAAGGAACTCACCTTCCTAGGCCATAAAGTGGATGCAAAAGGGATTCACACAACCACTGATAAAATAGATACAATAAACAATTTCCCAACCCCCAGAAACGCAAATGAAACACGAAGTTTCATAGGGTTAGCCTCCTACTACAGACACTTTATCCGAAACTTTGCTGATATTGCTTCCCCTCTGACCAAATTCACAAGGAAAGGCGAGCCATTTCAATGGTCAGAAGCAGAACAGCAAAGTTTCGACACTCTCAAACATGCACTCTAGCTCTCGCCCCTGAAGATGCAGGACGTCATGTATCTATCAGTGGAGGTTAAAATGGCCCATTTCCAATAAGAACTC
>NW_027467610.1:25000-27500 GCF_046742065.1 Oratosquilla oratoria | reverse complement strand
TATATATATGTGTGTGTGTGTGTGTGTGTGTGTGTGTGTATGTGTGTATGAGTATGTATATATATATATATATATATATATATATATATATATATATATATATATATACTGCATGATAATGTTTTTTGATGGATGAATTAAACGTTTTATTGATAGTTTTTGACTCCATCACTATTCCTATTTTTTCTTATTAAGACCTCGTATCTATAGAATACTCGTACACATGTTTCTAGTTCTAGAAGAACAGTAAGAGCCAAATACTGTCCCCTGATTGTTTACCATGCCTAAAGGGGTTATCACACTGGGCAATTTTTCCTTTGGCTGTTGGAGCAGATTTGCAGCCCGCAGATTTCGGGAAAGAATCTGATATGCTGGAGGAAAATAATTTTCTTCCTGCATAAGGCTCTGGAGATGGGTTGTACCGCTGATGAATCGGAGACTGAAGGAAAAATAGCCTAGTGTGATAACCACCAAAGCAGATTGATGACTGTCTTTACTTCCTCTAATGTATTTCCCGTACTGACACGGTTCCTCACTACGACAAATCGGCTGAGTTTGGGGTGAGGCAAATCGACAACTTAGTCAGGACTATGTTGATTAATGTGCTCACCAGTACATCTGTTTTTTTTTCTCTCTTTTTTTTGTGGGTGAGGCGTTATCTGCTTTTGTGGATTGTTCTTCTTTAGTCTCTTCGATGGTGACGGATTTTAGAGATACTGTTCCCGATAACACTCGGTGATTGTTGTTCTCCTTTGAGGCAGACTCTTAAAGAATTTGTTCTTACTGGCATAGGAACATAATATGAAATTGGAGGAGACTGCAAGAGAACACAAGGCCTACACTAGGCAGTTCCATATCCATTACCACCTATCATCCCTATCTATAGAATTATCTAATATTCTCTTACATAAGGACATAAAAACATAAGAATGAGGGAGACTGCAAGAGACCATAAGGCCTTCACTAGGCAGTTCCAAGTCCTTTACCACCTGTCATCTCAATCCATAAAGTCATCTTATCTCCTTTTAAAACAACCAATAGTTTCAGCGCTCACTACATGATTACAAAATCTACTCCATTTATTAACCAGTCTGTTGGTAAACCAGTTATACCTATTTCCTTCTTAAATCTAAAATTTCCCAATTTAAGTCCATTACCACGAGTCCTGCCCTATTGTCTTGATATGATGACCTTGTATACCTCTCATTTTTGAAAATCCTTGACCTATGTTTTAACTAAAATTGTTTCTTTTGGCTAATTGCAAACTTTTTTTTTTTCAAAGATTGACTGTATCAAGAGGATTAAGGTCTCATATTGTTCCTTCGCTGATGTGAAATGATATTTTCCTCCTAAACGGTTCTGGTAGTGATTCTTTTATGACACTGGTGTTTACCTTACGAGGATGAGCTTAGGCTCTTGTCACATCTACGCGACATAAACGAGTTCGTTTGAGTAGAAACAACTTAGTTTACAATCTTTTATCTTTCAAATAAATCACAAATGCCAAATCACCTTTGCGTCATATATTGAGAGGCAGAATGACGAACTAAAAGAAGTTAAACCTATACGAACATTAGACACATTGTTGAATACTGTAAGCGAAGTCGTCTTCCAGCTTTTCAAATTCGCAACATTTGACGAGAATATTGAGTGTGTGACTCTCAGGACTGTTGCGTATTTGAAAACATCTTTCAACATCTTTTAACACGGGAATACAATTTTTCTTTGGAATAGCGTCGCCAAACAATTTAATTCGGCTAAGTGAGGGGGTTGAAGTTTTGAAAGTTTTTGCGATAGAGTAACTTTGACGTCTCTACGTGTGGAAAAGGATCTTCCTCTTCTTCGTTTTATTCTTCTTCTTCCTTCCTTCTTCTTCCTTCCTTCTTTCCTTCATCTTCCCTCTTCTTCCTGCCTTCCTTCCTTCATCTTCCTTCTTTTCCTCATTTTCACCTTCTTCCTCTATACCTTCTTCTTCTTCGCCTTCTTCCTTCTCTTCTTTTTCTACTTCCGGACCTCAGCCATGCAGGTGATCCGGAACATTTCATACATCAACTCAGGAGACGGTGTCCACGGTATGCCACTGCAGTGACGCTATCTCGAGGGAGCTGAAGGGGTTATCACACTGGGCTATTTTTCCTCCAACACCTTACCTTCAACCTCCATTTGAATAACTAGAATATAACTTCGCTTACAGAAATCTAGACTTCTCTAAGAACATTTCAACAGCATGTCTAACATCCGTATAGGTTTACAATCACTGAGTGCATTATTCAACTTTACTATATATGACGGAAAGATGATCTGATATTTGGAAACTGAAAAATAAAATACTGTAACCGAAGTCGTTCTCACTCATACGAACTCTCAACTGTCGGCACTGGTGAAGTCCGTGGAACCCCAGTGTGATAACTCCTTGAGGTCGCCTTGGAAGGGTGAGCGGCGGTTGAGGCCATTAGTCAGACTGGAAGCCCTCTGCGCCGTGGCCAGGATTCGAACACAC
>NW_027467610.1:7500-15000 GCF_046742065.1 Oratosquilla oratoria | reverse complement strand
CTCGGTGATTTGTGAATTGTATGTTTTCTTTATTAGGAAAGTGTATTTATGTTATTCCTCAGAATACTGTGAGTGTATGTTCGTAAATGTTAATCAGTAAAACTTTATTTTTTCTTTATGTGTAAATATAGTTAATTAAGTTTCGTGCAGACGTCTATCTTACCTCAATCGTAATCCTTATAATCCCTACTTACATTCAGTCTGAAATAGAGCTTTTCGTCGGAACGTATTTTTATCTACCTAAATTACCTATACGTTCCACGTTATTGTTGTGGGTTTGCTTCCCAACTGGAACTCGACTTACCCCTAGATTCGACTGAAGTTCCACTCATTACGTTAACTCAGGCCAAACCAAGCAAACAACCCATGACAATTGGGGGCCTGCCAAGGGATGTTATTTTATATTTACGTGAAATAGATTAGTGACCCGTAGGTGATATCGAAGTCTGCTAACCTCTTAGCGTCAATTATCAGTAACACGTGCGATTGTCACTTTGTTCATTACCATACACTCACTGTCACTAAATTATTTATGCTTTATTTAAATTTTTAATATTACGTTAGGTTAGATGATAGGATGTAAATTTATAAGTGTTCGATTTGTGCTTAATTATCAATACGTTAGGTTAGATAATAGGATACAAAACTTTAAGGTATCGATTATTCGAAGTGTGTGAGACCCCGACATTCATATGTCCGACATATTCAACCGGTTCCAGAGGAGAACCTCTATTCAATAAGTTTGCAGTAACTCACCCAAGTAATTTACCGGTATTCAACTACCACCTCCCTCCTGAGTTAACTAGCGATCTTCCCAAACTACCCACTTGCTGTAGCCCTAACGTCGGATAATAGTTACGACCCCGTTATAATGACCTTTCCTCAGTAACTGTGCCTAGGAGATTTATACTATCCCCCCACAGCTTCGAAAATTAACTATACCTGCACAATAAGCCGTGTATTCTAAGATTCAGACCATTAGTTAGCCATATTCTGATTCAGCGACAGTCTATGTGTTAGCTATCCTCTTTCCTATCGGGAAACCTTGAAGCAGACTATACGTAAGTTACGGGCGTATAGTCTGAGCGCTGAACCCTAGTATACACACCGTCTATAGAATAAATGTTCATAGACCGGGTCCTTATAGAGACACACCATAGATTTCACTCCCCCCGAACAGGGATTTAGTCCATTTTTCCTATGTGAAGTCCAAGAATTAGTTGTTGTTGTTGTTGATTTGTATTTTCTCTTTGCCGTTTTTATTGCTAAAGGAGGAGCGAAATGGCTTGTGAAAGTTGCGTGAACCTAGAGGTTCGTCTCAGGATGTGTGAGGAGGAAATTCGTCTTCTCAGGAGTGCGCTCCGTGAGAAGAGTGAACCCTCCCCACAACCCAAAGAGCGTTCCACTTCTTCCCCTACTGTCACTGCCGTGAGCGAGTGGCGCTCCGTGGGGTCCCGTTTGTCGAGCCCGCGTTCGGTAGACTTGTGCCCTGTGGAGCAACCGCTGGCTCTAGCCAATCGTTTTGCTCTACTGGAGGATGAAGTGGCTGAAAACCAGGAGTTCTTGGTGGTGGGGGACTCCATGGTGCGAGGCTATGACGACATCCTGCAACGGAAGACTAAGCGACGTTGCAAGCTTGTATGTCAACCGGGCCGTGGGATCGCCGATTGTACCCAGTCCATCAGGGAGCAAGGACGGAAGAACATGGTTACGATTGTTCATACGGGAAGTAACGATGTAGATAGGTTGAGATCAGAGAAGCTTGTTCGGAATTACAAGGTCCTCCTTCAGGAGATGAAGGAACGTGGGAGCCGTCACGTAGTCTGTGGGATCCTCCCGAGGATCTACGCAGGGTCGTGTTGGAACAGTAGAGCCATAGGGATCAATGATAGGATATCGCAGTTGTGCACACAATTGAGATACCACTTTCTTGATCCTTGATATCTCTTTTCTAGGCGCCATTACCTTTACGCTTCTGATGGGATCCACCTTACCCGCAGAGGCAAAGATGTTCTTACAAACCTCATTGTGGGAGTTCGTAATGAATTAGCTCCTTTTTTTAGTGTAGAAGCCCAAAGGGATGGGGAAATAGAAATAGAATGTACTTGGGAAAACAGTGTAGAGTATAGCATTAATGTAGAACAATGTGCCAGTATAGGAAAAAATATAATTTTAGGATATAATGTTGGTAGAGGACGAAATGTTACATTAGGATGTAATGTCAAAATGTCGCAATGGGAAGTAATGACAGTGGAGGACAAAAGATCACGATGGGAAGAAATAATAGTGGAGGACAAAATATCACGATAGGATGTAATGATAATAGAGGAGAAAATATCACGGTAGGATATAATGTCAGTGGAGGACAAAATATAATTTTAGGAAGGGATACCGGACAGAATGTCAATGAAGGCCAAAATATCATGATAGGATGTAATGACAGTGGAAGACAAAAGATCACGATGGGATGTAATTATAGTGGAGGAAAAAATATCACGGTAGGATATAATGTCACTGGAGGACAAAATATAATTTTAGGAAGGATGCCGGACATAATGTCAATGAACGACGGGAGGCCGGTGTGAATCACGGTGACGTAGGGGGACAAAATGTACAAAAGAGATCGGATGACCGTGATCGACCAGATGTCCGTGAAGGGGGAAATGTTAATTTTGATGGGAGAAATGTTAATGAGGCATTGAATGTCAATGAAGGACCAAATAATAATATAGAGCAAGGTATAAATAAAAAACAATATGATAATGTAAGACATGATATTGAAACTCAAAATGTGTCAAAAGAAATAATCACGAGTTTCTTAAAAACATGTACTTTAATGCTCGTAGTATTAGGAACAAATTTCAAGAAATACAGGCGTATGTCAAAAGCGAAAATCTCGATATGATAGGAACAACTGAGACATGGTTAAATGGTACAGAGTTCGAAGCTGAATTTAATATTGCGGGATTTAAACACTTTCATCAGGATAGAAACCACAAGAAAGGTGGGGGTGTTCTGTTGTACGTTAAAAACAATGTTCATCCTTGTGTTTTAGAGAAAGTGAAACAGGATGCATATGATTGTTTGTGGGTTGAGTTAACCCAAATAAATGGAAAAAAAATTAATATAGGTGTAATATACAGGCCAAAGACATTATCATTAGCAGACGACAAACTGTTATTTCAAGAACTTTCTAGTTTCTGCAACCGGGATTTATTGATAATGGGTGATTTCAATTTTACTGACATTGATTGGATGACCCTTGAACATGGCCATATAGGTAGTCGCTTGATTGATTTTCTTGGTGACAATTACTTAATTCAGCATGTAAAAGAGCCCACAAGATATGGAAACTTACTCGATCTATTGATCACTAGCCGCGAAAGCATGGTAACTGATGTAGAAGTCGGTGAATATGTTGCAAATAGCGATCACAATTTAGTTAGATTCAAACTCCTAAACAATTTTAGAATAGATACTTGTGTTTCTAAATTACCCGATTTCAGTAAAGCTCAGTTCATAGAACTACGTCAGGAGCTTCAGCTTACAGATTGGGAGGCAAAATTAAACGAAAGACCTGTAGATCAGATGTGGGAAATATTTCAAAATACGCTCACTAAGATGATTCAAACTTACATTCCTTTTAAGGACAGACGTCCCCCAAATCAGGCTCGCCCAAAGTGGCTCGACAAAGAAACTGATAGAAAATATATTGCTAAAAAGAGACAGGCTTATAAGAAATATAAGTGCTCGGGTGCATCTAATGACTATGAAAGTTATGTATCAATACAGAGAGATTTAAAAAAGACATTAAGAAAAAGAAAACGACAATGCGAAATGAAAATCGCTGATAAATCCAAAGAGAATCACAAATACTTCTATAGTTACATTAGAGATAAAAAGGTTGTTAGAAATCACATTGGTCCACTATTATCTGCTGACGGTCAACTTGAATATTCAAATGAAGGAATGTGTAATATCTTAAACAATTATTTTAGCTCGGTATTCGTAAACGAAACACCTCAAAGTGAATTCCAAACTGACACCTGTGAAAAGTCTAGGGTAAACTTACTCACTACGGTAAATATAACAAAAGAAAAAATTAAAAGGTGTATAGATAAACTCAAAGTTAATAAAACACCAGGGCCTGACGGTTGGCATCCAAGAATCTTAAAGGAAATGAAAAATGAGATTGCTGTTCCATTAGAAATTATTTTCAAGAAATCCATCATATCCGGAGATGTCCCAAGAGAATGGAAGCTAGCTAACGTCACTCCCATATTAAAAAAAGGTGACAAAAAGAAACCAAATAACTATAGACCTATAGGTTTGACTTCAATCGTAGGAAAATAATGGAAACTATCATCAGAGATGCTATCGAACATCATTTAGAAAGTAACCGTTTGATAAATGATAACCAGCATGGTTTCAGACGGAAACGTTCTTGCGTGACTAACTTACTCGAATTCTACAACACAGTTATCTCGAATTATGACAAAAGAAACAATATAGATTTAATATATCTAGACTTTGCAAAAGCTTTTGATACCGTCCCACACGAAAGACTACTTACTAAATTAGCTTCACACGGAATAAGTGGTAGCCTATTAGGTTGGACTAGTAATTGCTTGAATGGTCTAAAAAAAAAACAAAAAACCAGAGAGTTGTTTTAAATGGAAAAACTTCTAGATGGAAAAATGTTACAAGTGGAGTTCCTCAGGATTCCGTTCTTGGGCCACTTCTATTCATAGTATATATAAATGATATAGACCATGGACTAAAATCTACTGTTTCCAAATTTGCTGATGATACAAAACTGTGCGGAGTGGCAAATGATCACTCAAACCAGTTAGATATTCAAGAAGATTTAGATAAATTACAGCAATGGTCTGAAAGGTGGCTAATGAAATTTAGCACAAGTAAATGCAAGGTAATGCACATAGGTAAAAATAACAGTAAGTATGATTACAAGTTATTTGGAAATTCGTTAACAAAAGTGGATAGTGAAAAGATCTCGGCGTAATTATCAGTAACGACCTCAAATCATCCAAGCAGTGTATTTCAGGCTCTGAGAAAGCAAATATGATTCTAGGACTCATTGCGCGATCTTTTGATTTCAAAAGTCCATCACTCATTAACAAGCTATATAAATCGTTAGTTCGTCCACATTTGGAATATGCTGTTTCTGTATGGTCACCGAATCTCATTAAAGACATTGACAGACTGGAAAAAGTACAACGGCGAGCCACAAAACTGATTCCAAATATCAAAAATAAATCATACGAAAATCGACTAAAATATATGAATCTGTTTTCCCTAAAAAAGCGTAGACTCAGAGGTGACTTGATACAGGTCTTTAAGATTTTAAAGGGAATTGACAACATCAAAAGTGACCAAATTTTCACATTGAATGAGAATCAGACAAGAAACAATGGTCTCAAACTGTCCGGAAATAGATTCAATTTGGAAGTAGGTAGAAACAACTTTGCCAACCGTGTAGTTAATGAATGGAATAAACTTCCAGCACAGGTAGTGCAATGTAGTTCAGTTCGAAGCTTTAAGAATCATTTAGATAAACACCTAAGCAAGATGCTGTAATTATTATAATTTATTTTATATTATTTGTTTTTGTTTTGTTATCATTTGTCTGTCTGATTTTCATTTATTATTAGTTATATATCAATTTATTATTATTTACTATTTACCTGTTTGTTTATTATTTAACTATACCTATGCATTTATTTATGTATTTTATTTGTTATTTACATTATTATAGTTTTTATTTAGTATTTCATTATCATTATGATTTTTTTCGCATCCGACTTAGATATGGACCAAAAGGTCTCATGTTGGCATGCTCCGCCTTTGTAATCCTTTGTACTAATATCCCTGGAGTGGAATTCTCGTGTATATACACTTGCTATGCCTTTCAATATAGAAACTTTTATCAAAAATCCCTCAGTGGATCAGTTAGAGTATGATCTCAAAAAGGATGATTGGAGACTGTTGGCTCAAACCTACCAAATTAATGCTCCTGCTAGATTACGTAAACATGAACTCAAACGAGTGGTCATCGAATCCCTCGTAGATTCGCTGGTACTGGATGCAGACGCATTCGAACTACTACGCCAGGAAAGTGCTCGTGACGTAACTGAAGGAGACCCTGTAAGTGATAGTGATCCCCCCTTGCAGCCTGAAGCACGCGCTCCCCCCCAATCTCCCTTTAATAAATCAGTAGTATCTTTAGAATTAGAGAAAATTAAACTAGAGAGAGATAGAATGAGACAAGAACGAGAAGAAAAAGAGAAAGATCGGGAGCTTGAGATAATGAGATTAAGATATCGTGAGAAAGAACGAGAAGAAAGGGGAAAAAACCGTGAGCATGCCAGAGAAAGACAGTGTGAGCGTGAAAGAGAACGTGAGAGAGAACGAGAAGAAAAAGAAAAAGAACGTGAGAATAGAGAAAAGGAATTTGCAGTAGAATACGAAAGAAAGTTAAAATTGTCTGACATAGATAGGAAAAATAAATCTATCCACCTATTAAATACCCAAGTTGCCTCTCTTCCCAATTTCAATGAGTCAGACCCAGAATACTTTTTTAGGCAATTTGAACGTCTAGCTGAGCACGTAAACTGGCCCGTAGAAGAATGGGTGCGGATCATACAAAGCAAATTGGTAGGAACAGCCGCCAAAGTCTTCAACCGTCTTGAGGAATACTCATCCTATGAAATGTAACGGGACAGGTGTAACGGTATTGTTACGTCGTTCTATCCAACGTCACTTGTAAACACAAAATGTGACGGGTCAGTCACATCATCACGATTAGGGGGATCCACTGCACAAACGCCTCTAAGCTTTTGTTTGTTTATTGTCCTATCCAGTATAAGTTTATATTGGTACACTATTACACAGTCTTATCACTAAGGCACGTCACTGGCAAAACTCGTCTTCCGAGCCCGTGCATCTCGTTTAAGAAGGTCGGAAGTTCCTTAGTGAGGTGCCACGCTCGTATAACTGAATTATTTATGTGAGCTGGATTTAGTTCGTCACATCTTATATTTTAATTTACATAATTAGTTTATAATTTAGTCTGACAGCCAGACTATAATATATATATCCAGGGGAGGTTCGTCAGTATACGTAATAATGTGTTTATTACTGTGTGATCGCGTGTGCATGGTGAGTGTTGGTGCGACAGGGAATGCCTTGTCAGCGGATTGGTAACAGGATGTCTTTAGGCGCCTTATTGTCGGCCGGCTGGTGTGAGTGTGGGAGTGAGTGGAGGTGAGTGGGTTATATGACTGAGTGATATACTCACTTGTATATGAGGCGTATACATGAAAAAGTCAAATCTAGTATCCTCAATGCCTATCAAGTTACTCCTGAGTCTTAGCGTAAAAAAAATCAGAAATTTGACCAAATCTGCTAACTCGACAATTGTCATATTTTCCTCTGAAAAACTCAGAATCTTTAAGCAATGGCTCACTGCCACCAAAGTAA
>NW_027467609.1:130000-149185 GCF_046742065.1 Oratosquilla oratoria | reverse complement strand
GTTTTCTCTTAAATGAATAAATTGCCTTGGAAGGAGCAAAGTAAGAAAGAAAACGGTTATCACGAATAGGTATTCGATATGTGTTTCCATCATTCAGAGAAGTCCTTTATTTATTTGTTTATCTATTCATTCATCTATTTATCTATGTATATCTATTTATCTTAATATATGGGTGCTTATTGAAAGGGCTTTGAGCGGGGGCTTGAAAAGACTCCCGTCATGTTAAGCCTGAGACTATAGGAGTGGCACCATCATGGAAGGCGCTACACCAAAGGTTTCTCATAAAACACTGTCTCTTGTTGCTTGTCCACTGATATCAGGAACAGGGATATGTTCATCTTGTACAAGAAGAAGAAGAATAAGAATAAGATACAGCGAAGACATATCCGAGCTGACTTCGCCGTGATCTCTCTCTGAACTCATTATTTCCGTGTTAAAGGCTCGAATCATAAGCAACAAATGATGACTCTCTCCCTCTCTCTCTCTCTCTCTCTCTCTCTCTCTCTTTGCATCTGCATAATTGGGAATTTTTTTTACGAGAACATAACTTTTTACATGTAGATACAAGCTTATATTAAGGTGTGTATTCGTATGCACAATGTGAACTGCAGTCAGTATAGGTGTTTACTTTAATGTGTGATGTCACTTTCATTCATGACAAGGAATTGGGACATTCAAAAGCAAAGACTCTCTTGGGGAAGGATGACGAAGTTGAAGGAATTCGAAGTGCAGGAGCTATTGGGCAAAGGAGGCATCGGATCTGTCTACCGAGCCAAGCGGATCATCGATGGCTAGGAGGTCGCACTGAAGAAAGTGCCCTTGGGTCGGATGAAATCATATAGACGTCGCAACGGGAAGAAAATCCCGAAGGAAGCTGCGCTTCTGAAGAAGGTGTAGAAGGTGCCCGGCGTCATCAAGCTGTATGATTATTTTATCGCCGATGATAATTTCTATATGGTAATGGAACTTATTCCGTCGGCCATGTCGTTGTACGATTATATAGAAAACGACAACGACCTATCGAATGTGCAAGTCAGAAGACTGTTCAAAAAGATTGTTACAACTATAAAAGGATGTTTTGAAGCCGCGGTCTCCCATAAAGATATCAAGCCCGAAAATATACTGCTCTTCAGGGACAAGAGTTCAGGCCAGCTTGATATCAAAGTAATCGACTTTGGTTGCGGAGAGCGCATTACGAGTTACAAAGGAACGGACACAGGCGGAACTCGAATTTACTAGCCTCCAGAATACATCAAAGGCGGCGAGTTCCTGCACATGCCCGCAACAGTCTGGAGCCTGGGCACTCTTCTTTACTACATGGTGTGCCGCCATGATCCTTTCAACACAAATGCCTCCATATGTAGGGCCAGTCCGTCATTCCCGAAGAACGTTCCGAACCTTTGCCGTGACCTAATAATGCGATGCTTCGTAAAAGACCCTTGGGGCCGCCCATCACTCGACGGAATACTATCCCATCCGTGGTTGGAGAATGAATCATCTTGCCTCTCCTTAGAAAAGGACGGAAAGACGGATTTCACTACCGAAGTGGAGCTCGAAACCGCTAACGTCGCCCGGAGAAATCCTAAAAGGAAAAAACGCCCGACGAAGCCAGAAAACGTCTCTTTAACGACAAAGAAGAAAGGAAGGAAAAGAGACCATACTGAAGAGGATGACACGCTTCGTGGGAGAAAGAGGCGATAAAAATGATAATGCGCCCACTACAGTAATGTGACGACGGCTTGAGAGTCTTTGGACTTATTGATTTGTGCCACAACGGCCATTGGAAAAAATGCATGTTGTTAAGAAAAAGAAGATCCCTAAGGAAGAGGTTAAGTCGGTGCCAAGTAATTGGAAAAAAGTCTAAATCTGTTATGAGTGGAAAGCTGCAATATGTGACAAGATTCAAGAACTTTCCAAACATAAAAAGTGCAAAGTTCAGAACTGGAGACATCATACCCTTTAGAATTCTGTGGAAACTGATAACTGTCTGGTTCAGCCGAATCAAAGCAAGACATCGTGAGAAAATGGGATTTCCAAAAAGTTTGAAATAAAGGGCATTGCTCCCTCAAGCGGCAGAGGGTTTCCCTCAGCTGAATAAAAACCTTTGGCGATGCTTTCAATATACAAAAACCCGACCACCTTTGCTCATAAAGGATGGCCGTCGTTCAAAGGCTCATTGCGATGGTGTTAATCCTTAAGCCTTGTTGAGATGGGGCTAGTTTAGTATCCTTATGAAATTTATACTGTTCGCCGACGATACCACCATTCTATGCTCTGATATAAATTCCGACAAACTGATCAAGACAATTAATGAAGGATTATGTCAGCTATCTAACTGGTTTTCAGCCAATAAACTATCCTTAAATGTATCAAAAACTAACTACCTGTTTTTTCTACAAAAATAATGGAAGCACTAAGCCGATCAAAATAAGCAACGAAATGATTGAAAAAGCGTCCGTCAGTAAATTCTTAGGTGTGTATTTAGACGATCAACTTCATTGGAAACATCATATAAATCACGTGATAAATAAGATGTCCAAAACTTTAGGAATAATGCATAAAATGAGAAATATCCTCAATGAAAATACCCTACGTACCATTTACTGTAGTCTACTACTACCACCATACCTAAACTACTATTCAGAAATTTGGGGTAATACTTATCAAACTAATCTTAAACGCATAATTAACGAACAAAAAAAAAGGCACTAAATCTACTGAAATTCATGGACTTAATAAAGTACAAAACCGCCATTTTTATGCACCAAATCTACAATAAACAATGAATCAGAACATATTGAAATTTTACTCAACTTACGAAACAAGCTATGCGACTAGGCATACAAATGACTTCTTTAAAACTCAATACAGAACAACCAAAAAAGGCCAATGCTTATCTATTATAGGTGTTAAGACATGGAATAAACTTGAAAAGGAATTACCTAAGATAAAATGTTTATCAACATTCAAACGATATTTAAAAAAGTCATTAATCTATGAGTATTAGTATATTGAACATTTCAGGTCCATTTTATGATTGTATTCATGGAGAAACTGTCATGTACCACCTAAGTCTGCCGCTCTTTTTATTTATTTATTTATTTATTTTTTCTTGTTCCTGCAGGTAACGTTGACCCGGATCCGCGCAGTAATCAATTATCGTCCCGTCAACAATCGACCTGACCTGTCACTTCTCACCTGACCCCCACAAGATGCGATGCTCACATGTGACCCCGATTCCTACATGAGGTCGGAGTTAGCAGGGGTCGTGTCACATCTCATTGGAAAAAAAAATTATAATAATGATAATAATATCAATAATAATAATGATAATAATAATAATAAGATAAATAAATTAATAGATTATATATATATATATATATATATATATATATGTGTGTGTGTGTGTGTGTGTGTGTGTGTGTGTGTATGTATATATATGTATATATATATATATATATATATATATATATATATATATATATATATGTATGTATGTATGTATCAAACTAACATGTAACAAAAATAAATAAACAAAATAAAAATAATTCTTTCCTTAAAGGAGGAGCAATTCCCCATAAACTTTGCTTCACGCTCTCCCTTTTCAACAAGTAATTTTGTAAAAAAAATTGTATATATGTATGTATAGATTGTATTCTATTTTGTTGAATGAACCTTAACTAACTAATTAACTATATCGCAAAATAATGGGTACACAGGGTAGCGTTGAGGTAAGGAGCGTAACAGAAAGGCTGCCACCTTCCATGGACCGAACACGAGACTCTCAATTGCCGGTGGGTGAGCTCACCGATTAATTACACTGCGGTCGCCTCCAGTGATTAATCGCAAATATCACTCATAACGTTCCCTCTACCTCACTTTCCACCAAACACCCAAACCCCTACTCCCTCGCCAGTGTCAAGTCTGGCTGTGTGTACCTCTATGGGATCCAACTCACTCCACCACCTTACATATCAAGGGTACTTTGAAGAATCCTCCAGTATATTAGTGACGAATATCATTAGTAAACTAGTGATAGAAGCAGAAAACACCGCCTGTGCACAAGGGCTGCAACAAGATCAAATTTGATGTGTTATATTTCCATGGACCGCTCGTACGGAGATAGTTGTCAATTGATACTGATGATGCTATGCACACATCATACCTTTGAGATATCCATAGGCAAAGGAAAGCTGAGACTCTACAATGTTTACTCTGCTCCAGGAAAAATCAATCGCTCCATCTTCCCCCAACTCACGTCTCACAGTGTGATCTACATGGGGGATTCAACGCCCTGCACTCTGCCCTAGGAGGTTCTGTTAAGCAAGATAAATCGCCTCACGGCAGCCAGAGCAGGATACACAAAATATATCCACATTTATTGTAGATTTGTTCATCAAGAACTTAGGGGTGGAGGGTACCAAAACTGAATAAAAGTCCCTGGCATCAGACTTTTTTGTGAGTAAATTCGTCTACTGTGGTTCAGCAATGCAGCATTGT
Source organism: Oratosquilla oratoria (assembly GCF_046742065.1). Lineage (NCBI taxonomy): Eukaryota > Metazoa > Arthropoda > Malacostraca > Stomatopoda > Squillidae > Oratosquilla > Oratosquilla oratoria. The sequence goes on along the minus strand of NW_027467609.1, from coordinate 144,685 downwards.
AGCATATGAATGATTCACCATGGTCTTGCCCAGTGTCAACGGAAAGTTGTGCTACAACGCTCCCAGAGCAAAATGCCCTCCAGCACCAACAACAAATCAAACCCACAGGATCACGGACCAGAAGTCAAACCAGAGCTTCCACCTCTCTCTTTGTACTGTGACTAATGACTTCTCTCAGTGACCTTCCACAGGCGACTCAAGTTGACCTTTCCCTCTTTCCTCAGTAACCTTTCCCAGGGACTCCCATTGACCTTTCCTACTTCTCACAGTGACCTCAACTAAGAACTCCCCTTGCTCTCTCCTACTTCTCCCAGTGACATCATCCAAGGAGTCCCGATGACCTATCCTAATCTCCTTGATAAGCAGTACAAGTCTTTCTGCAGAAATTATTCTTCACTAGAACTTCGCCTAAAGCAACCCTTTAAGATATATAGTTATAGTTCTTCTCACCCTCTGAGAGAGGGAAAAAACTTGAGTTTTCGGTGTTTGTGTCAACAGTTTTATTGTACTGTTGCATAGATTGATTATAATCGTTGGCATTCATCATCGCCCATGACAAGCCCTTTCACGTGATATCGAAATCATGAATGATCATCACTGGTGAGATATGTAGTAACACATTTGTAAATCACAACTAACACCGCAGTCGGACGAAAGAAAGGGTTACATACATATACCAAAGGCTTTTCCCCTCTACACGGGGGGGTAGCCAAAAAGAAAAAGGCATCGAAAGCATTCCCACCCATTCCATCCCCTACATATTCCACTCCCCTCCACCTTCCTCTCATCTTGGCACCTCCTGGATGACAGATCATCCCTGTATCCTGTCCACTGCCCTGGGTCAGAAGTAGTGTTGCAAGAAAGAAAGAGTTGAGTAAGGGAAACTATATATGTCACATAAGGGTTGGGTTAGTGACATTATTCTTTTCCATGATTCCTTCCTTTTGTTAGAGGTTGCTATTTAAGACAGCACCCTCCTTCCACTTTGTACTACTGAAGAGGATTGAAGTGAGCAATCGAAATATATAGTTTCGCTTACTTAACTCTTTCTTTCGTCCAACTGTGGTGTTAGTTTGATGAATGATCATGTTCAAACCTTAAACAATGAGACTGAAAAGTTATTCTTGACTCTGAATATATTGAATATCAAAATAGCCAAATCTATTAGCGTAGTTGACTTCATTCAAAATTGTTTACGTGAGAACCTGTGCCCAAGAAGTGTGTGTGTATATACATATTATATATATATATATATATATATATATATATAAATTATATATATATATATATATATATATATATATATATATATATACAGAAAACAAATCACTAAGGACACGTGACACCATTACTTGCAGAAACCACTTGGAAAATAAAAGAAATGAATACCAAACGTTTTTGTCTATTCAAGACATCATCAGGGTACAAAGGATGTACCCTGATGATGTCTTGAATAGACGAAAACGTTCGGTATTCATTTATTTTATTTTCCAGGTGGTTTCTGCAAGTATACATATATATACATATACGTATATATACATATATATATATATACAAATATAAATATATACATATACATGTATATATATACATATATGTACATATATATATATATATATATATATATATATATATTTTTTTTTTTTTTTTTTTTTTTTTTTTGCCCCCGTTAGGCAAGCGTATTCAGACGAGGAAGCCTTCCGGCAGTCAAAGTGTCAACCCTTTGGGAAATATGGTGTTTTCTCTTAAATGAATAAATTGTCTTGGAAGGAGCAAAATGAGAAGGAAAACGGTTATCACGGATAGGTATTCGATATGTGTTTCCATCATTCAGAGAAGTCCTTTATTTATTTGTTTGTCTATTTATTCATCTATTCATATATATTTATCTTAATATATGGGTGCTTATTGAAAGGGCTTTGAGCGGGTGCTTGAAAAGACTCCCGTCATATTAAGCATGAGACTATAGGAGTGGCACCATCATGGAAGGTGCTACACCAAATGTTTCTCATAAAACACTGTCTCTTGTTGCTTGTCCACTGATATCAGGAACAGGGATATGTCTATCTTGAAGAAGAAGAAGAAGATACAGCGAAGACATATCCGAGCACTATGAACCTGGTGCTGACTTCGCCGTGATCTCTCTCTGAACTCATTATTTCCGTGTTAAAGAGTCGAATCAGAAGCAACAAATGATGACTCTCTCTCTCTCTCTCTCTCTCTTTGCATCTGCATAATTGTTTTTTTTTAAGAGAACATAAGTTTTTACATGTAGATACAAGCTTATATTAAGGTGTGTATTCGTATGCGCAATATGAACTACAGTCAGTACAGTTGTTTACTCTAATGTGTGATGTCACTTTCATTCATGACAAGGAATTGGGACATTCAAAAGCAAAGACTCTCTTGGGGAAGGATGACGGAGCTGAACGAGTTCAAAATGCAGGAACTATTGGGTGAAGGAGGCTTCGGCTGGGTCTACCGAGCCAAGCGCATCATCGATGGCCAGGAGGTTGCCCTGAAGAAAGTGGCCTTGGCTCCGATAAGGTCTTGCAGACGTCGCAACGAGAAGAAAATTCCGAAGGAGGCTGCGCTTCTATAGAAGGTGCAGAAGGTACCTGGCGTCATCAAGCTGTATGATTATTTTACCACCAATGACAGTTTTTATATGGTAATGGAACTCATTCCGTCGGCCATGTCGTTGTACGATTATATAGAAAACGACAACGACCTATCGAATGCAGAGGTCCAAAGACTCTTCAAGAAGATTGTCACAACGATAAAAGGATGTTTTGAAGCCGGGGTTTCCCACAAAGATATCAAGCCAGAAAATATACTGCTCTTCAGGGACAAGAGTTCAGGACAGCTTGATATCAAAGTAATCGACTTTGGTTGCGGAGAGCGCATTACGAGTTACAAAGGAACGGACACAGGCGGAACTCGAATTTACTGGCCCCCAGAATTCATCAAAGGCGGCAAGTTCCTGCACATGCCCGCAACAGTCTGGAGCCTGGGCACTCTTCTTTACTACATGGTGTGCCGCCATGATCCTTTCAACACAAATGCCTCCATATGTAGGGCCAGTCCGTCATTCCCGAAGAACGTTCCGAACCTTTGCCGGGACCTAATAATGCGATGCTTCGTAAAAGACCCTTGGAGCCGCCCATCACTCCACGGAATACTGTCTCATCCGTGGTTGGAGGATGAATCATCTTGCCTCTCCTTAGAAAAGGACGGAAAGACGGATTTCACTGCCGAACTGGAGCTCGAAACCGCTAACGTCGCCCGGAGAAATCCTAAGAGGAAAAAACACCCGACGAAGCCACAAAACGTCTCTTTACCGACGAAGAAGAAAGGAAGGAAAAGAGACCATTCTGAAGAGGATGACATGCCTCGTGGGAGAAAGAGGCGATAAAAATGATAATGCGCCCACTACAGTAATGGGACCACGGCTTGAGAGTCTTTGGACTTATTGATTTGTGCCACAACGGCCATTGGAAAAAAAGCATGTTGTTAAGAAAAAGAAGATCCCTAGGGAATAAGTTAAGTCGGTGCCAAGTCATTGGAAAAAAGTCTAAATCTGTTAAGAGAAAAGCAAAGAAAGGGGAAAGCTGCAATATGTGACAAGATTCAAGAACTTTCCAAACATAAAAAGTGCCAAGTTCAGAAATGGCGAACACATCATGCCCTTTGGAATTCTGTGGAAACTGACAACTGTCTGGTTCAGCCCAACCAACGCAAGACATCGTAAGAAAATGGGATTCCAAGAAGTTTGAAATAAAGGGCATTGGTCCCTCAAGCGGCAGAGGGTTTCCCTCAGCTGAATAAAAACCTTTGGCGATGCTTTCAATATACAAAAATCCGACCACCTTTGCTCATAAAGGATCGCCGTCGTTTAAAGGCTCATTGAGATGGTGTTAACCCTTAAGCCTTGTTAAGATAGGGCTAGTTTAGTAGCCGCAAGGGCTAGCGTTTTGAAAACTACTCTACTTGCACAGTGTAAACAGGAATTAGTTAACTTGCCTCCAAAGTATCCTAGTGACAGCACTTACTTGACGGGGACGTCAACTTGCAGCTAGGACTAGCGACTACTAAATTAACCCCGTCTCAACGAGACTTTAAGCAATGTAGTTCAGTTCGAAGCTTTAAGATTCGTTTAAATAAACACCTAATCAAGATGCTGTAATGCCTGCCATTTATTGTATATTATTTGTTTATTGCCTTTACTTTTAGGAATGTGCCCTGTGGGGCTACAAGGAGAAGGATGCCTAGTCCCAATCCCCGTCCCTTTCTTCTCGCCTCTTACGATCCAAGTGGGAACACTTGGCAGTATTCTTTTCCCCCACTACAGAAAAAGAAATAAGAAATGGTACAGTATAGCAACAAGGGGTTGGGGGACAGCATAACGGAGGGACAGTCGTAGTATAAAAGTGTCATCATTTCTCTATGAACAGAGTTTTCCTCTATCATAGACAAAATGATGTGTGCCTCTGGTCCGTAGGGGCGCCTCATATAGACCCTAAAGTATCGACTGCATGCTACTTTGCCACAATAACAAGCAGCCAATACCCCAGACGGTAGCAGCCAATACCCCAGAGGAAAGGGACAAAAGGTATAGAGGTGCTTAGAGTGAACTCTTTAAACGAAGAGGAAAAGGAGAAGGAGTACAAGAAGAAGCTGAAGGAGGAGTGGGAGGGAGTTAAGGATAGAGTAGAGCTAGGTGTGGAGGAGGAATGGGGATGGTTCAAGGAGGGAGTCACAAAGTGTGCAAAGATGGTGTGTGGAACAAGAAGGACAGGAGGAAATAGAAGGAAGGGTAGTGAATGGTGGGATGAGGAAATGAAGAAGGTTATAGAAGAGAAGAAGCGAGCTTTCACAGATTGGTTACAAAATAGGACGATGGGGTCATATGAGACGTACAAAGAAAAGAAAAGAGAAGTTAAGAAAAAGGTAAAGAAGGCAAAGAGGAGAGCAGATGTAAAATGGGGTAAGAGTATGACAGAAAATTTTGAAAGTAATAAAAAGATGTTTTGGAAAGAAATTAAGAGAGGAAGAGGAGGCGAATCAAGTAGAGAAGAAAAGGTAAAAGGTGCAGATGGAGAGATAATAATGGAGGAGAAGGCAGTAAGGGGAAGATGGGCAGAATATTTTAGGGAGTTGCTTAATGTGAAGGAGGATAGGGAGGGAAAGATAGCTGCAGTGGGAAATGCTAAGAAAATGAGAGTGATGAGTGAGGAAAATGGAGGAGAAATAAGGAAGGATGAAGTGAAGGCAGCAGTTAAGATGATGAAAGCAGGTAAGGCACCTGGTCTGGATGGATGCCATGCAGAATGTCTTATAAAAGGAGGTATAGTGATGGTGGACTGGTTGGTGAGGTTATTTAATATTTGCTGGAGAGAAGGTAGAGTGCCGGAGGACTGGAGGAGTGCTTGTATAGTTCCACTTTACAAGGGAAAGGGGGACAAGTGTGAATGTAGTAGTTTCAGAGGGATTAGCTTGTTAAGTGTAGTTGGGAAGGCTTATGGGAGGATTTTGATTGAGAGGATTAGGAGAGGAACAGAGGGAGTAATTGGTGAGGAACAGTGTGGATTTAGGACAGGTAGAGTTTGTGTAGATCAGATTTTTGTGGCAAGAGAGATATGTGAGAAAGCTATAGGAAAGGGGAAGGATGTATTTTGGGCCTTTATGGATCTGGAAAAGGCTTACGATAGGGTAGACAGAAAGGCACTGTGGGAGGTTATGCGGATATACGGGATAGGAGGAAAGCTTCTCGGAGCTGTCAAGAGTTTTTATGAGAGTACTAGAGCTTGTGTCAGGATTAGAAATGGAGAGAGTGAGTGGTTCGAGGTAAAGGTGGGACTTCGTCAAGGATGCGATATGTCACCCTGGCTGTTCAATTTATACATGGATGGGGTAGTGCGAGATGTAAATGAAAGGGTAGTGGGTCAAGGATTGGGGATGGTTAAAGAAAATGGAGAAAAGTGGGAGGTGAGCCAGCTGTTGTTTGCGGACGACACTGCGCTTGTGGCAGGATCGGAGGAGGGATTGAGGAAGTTGGTGACAGAGTTTGGGAGAGTGTGTGATAGAAGAAAGCTGAAGATAAATGTGGGTAAAAGTAAGGTGATGAGATGTACAAGGGGTGAAAGTGGCAGTAATCTGGAAGTGAGCATTAAGGGAGAGCAACTGGAGGAAGTGGATAGTTTTAGATATTTGGGTGCAAATGTGGCAGGAAAATGTGGAGTGAAGGTGGAGGTAGAATGTAGATTGAGAGAAGCGAGTAAATGCCTTGGTGAATTAAATTTTTTAATGAGGAATAGAAATTTGGGAATGGATGCTAAGAGGAGACTGTATGAAGGAGTGATTGTGCCAACAGCACTGTATGGAGCAGAAACATGGAACATAAGAGAGGAAGAGAGAAGGAGCTTGAATGTGATTGAGATGAAGTGTCTGAGAAGTATGATGGGGGTTACTAGGCTAGATACAGTGAGAAATGAGGAGGTGAGGAGGGGAACACGGGTGGAAAGGGAGCTGGGAGATAGGGTTGATGAAAGAGTATTAGGATGGTTTGGACACATGGAAAGAATGAGTGAAGAAAGACTGGTAAAGGAGGTGTGGAAGGCAGATGTAGAGGGAGTGAACATGAGGGGGCGTCCTAGGATGAGATGGATGGATGGGGTGAAGGGGGCTTTGGGGAAGAGGGGAATGTCTGTTGAGGAAGGACGGGAGAGGACAGAAGACAGGGGTGAATGGAGAAGGTTGTATATGGATGATGTTGTGATGCATGAGGTGGAGTGGACGGGGGAATGGGGGTTGAGGTAGTGTGTGTGAGCAAAATTTTGACGCAGCCCGAAAGGATTTCTCCCCGTCCTCTCCTTTGTATGGGGGGACGGAGAGGGGGGGTCGCCGATTTAATGAAGCGGCCTTGGTGTGGATGTGCTGTGTCTTGCGACACTGCTTCTGACCCAGGGCAGTGGACAGGGTGCAGGGATGACCTGTCATCTAGGAGGTGCTAAGATGGGAGGGAGGGTGGAGGTGTGTGGAGTGTTTTCGGCGCATATCAGATAGCAATCCCACAATATCTAAAACCAAAAAAAAATCTATTTAAATCAAATAAATCTGATTTGAGTAAAACAAAATAAGATTTTTTATATTTTTTAAAAAGATAAAAAAAAAAAAAAAAAAAAAAAAATCGCCAACCCTGGTGTCCACTAACCTCATACAATAATACCTGTTAAGTCCGGCTAAAGTTGGCATTTCAAAGCATAACAGTACCTTAAAAATAGTTTCTTATTTCACTATAAAAATTTATATTAACTTATACTGCATTGAATAAGTCAATAGTTGATATACAGTATTTGTCCTATATACAATGTTAGGTTTAATCTTTTGTATATTTGTCCAATATAAAATGTTAGGTTACAAAGAAAGTAATGACCTCCTCTAGCGGACCCAGGGATCTGGGTGCGCACGTCCTGTGTAATAGTATGTATGTATATTATAAACAAAAGTGGCCCAAGAACGAAACCCCGAGGAACTACACTCAATTTTTTTTCCATTGAGCACTTTTACTATTAAGAACAACTCGCTGCTTACAACTGTTCGACCAATTTCTAGTAACACTTTCCGAGTTACTTCTCATTCCACGCGAGATAAGCCTAGTTAGTAGTCTCTCGTGGGGGGTATTAAATCTACAACATTATTTTGTCATATTTTGATGTAAATATGTTGTGAAATTCTCTAACGTGTGTTATTTAAATGGATATATATATATATGTATACTCATATATATATACATATATGTATACATACATATATATACATATATGTATACATATATATATATACTGTATATATATATATACATATATTGTATATATATATATATACATATATATACATATATGTATACATATATATATACATATATGTATACATATATATATATACTGTATATATATATATATATATATATATATATATATATATACATATATGTATATATACATATATTGTATATATATATACACATATATACATATATGTATACATATTATATATATATATACATGTATATATACATATATTGTATATATATATATATATATATATATGCACATGCACATTCATATATAAATATACATACGTACACATACACATACATGTACATATACATTCGGACACACACATACACATATATATACATATGTACACACATACATATATATGTATACATATACAGGTATACATACATAAATATATGTACATATATAATCACACATAAATACCAATGTACATACAGTACATACATACGTACATACATATATACATACATTCATACTAACATCCATTCATACATACGTACATATGCGTGTGGATAGAAACGCGTGGTGTATACGTACACAGTCATGCCCTTGTGTTCAGTACGACAATCTGCGAAGGAATCTTGAGTGAGCCCGCTCGTGTCTCTGCGAAGATCCCGAACGGTCGGATCGGGAGAGCTTCTTCACGACTTAAGGTAAGTCCTATTATATTTTCGGAGCTAGTGTAAGTAAACAGTTTCTAAGCCTAAATTGCTATATATATAATGAGCCTAAATTGCCATATATATATTGAGCCTAAATCGCCAGTAGAAACACGCATGGGCCTAAATTGCCTTAAAATGAAACATGCGTTCTTACCTTAAGTCACTACACTATGCTCCTCAACTTCTGGCTTCAACTTCCTTAAACCTCTCCTCAGTTGTCTTCACTAAAATCCCCACCCCAAGCCAGAAGTTGAAACTCCCCAACAATCCCTCACAAGGCTTCCAACCCAAGACGGAATTCCTCAAAGACCCTTCAACCTCGACTTGGAACTCCGCAGGAGAGCCCTCAACCCCAAGGGGAACTGCTCTCAAGAACCTCCATCGTTAAGTTGTAGAGCGTCGAGAACCCCAAAACCCCAAATTAAAATGCTCTCGAAGAGCCCTGAACTTAAATAACAAAAAAATCACCCCCAAACTGAGCTTTTTTGAAAACACAACAAATGCCGGCGTACACCAGGATTTTTTTTTTCAGAATTGAGCACCTTTAAATCTCAATTCACGAAGAAAATTCCCTTAGAAATTATTTTAACACGTTAAAAGAGGAACTTGATTAAAAAAGCCTTGAAGAGCCTGTTTCCTCATGCTGAGCTAGTTTCGAAAGCCTTCGTCGCTGAGAAAGTCATCTCCAAAAGAAAGGTGTTGATTTGAAATCCCTCCAGCACTGGGTCGAACTATCTTCAAAAGCCTTCGATCTTAGGCTGACCTTCTCTGAAAAAAAAAAAAAAAATCTGGAAAACTCTTCCTGGTAAAAACTCGACTGCTCTGAAAGCGCCTTCGACCATATATAGGACATCTTCAATAATACCTTCAATCGAAAATTCAACTTCCCTAAAAATATCTTTATCAGAAAAATTGGGAATCCTTGAAATCCCCCTTGGCCAAATGTCTAACCGCCTCAAGAATCAGTGATTAAACCAAACGTCTATGGTGAACTGGCAATCTTTTTAGATCCAGCGGCTTCTCCTCACTTGGACAAAATCACCCAACATGACCCAGAATCAAGTGTAAAATATGCCTTTAGAAGCAAAGGACGGCGCGAAATCCCCATAGTGTGAGTGCGTTCTTGTGTTCGTGTGCTCATTTGCATTCACACAAATCATAAATATATACCAAAATTATTTCCAAAACCGTCCCTACAAAAATGAAGTATCGGATTTTGTATATCATAAGATATACGGTCGTTTGGGGGGAGGCAATAATCCGCATACATATTTATGTGCATTATGTCTCGAATTGAATTGAATTATTCTACCGTTGTGGAGCAATGAAAACTGAAGATATACTATTGACATTGATTAAGCTTGTTGGCACTGAATGCATACAATCAACCGACTGGAGGGGAGGAAAGGGGTTTCGGGTGAACGAAATCTTTTGTCATGAAAACAAGTCCTAAAATAGGCCTTTGGTGTGAAGGAGTTAATGAAAAAGGTCTAACCCTTCTAGTCCAGTGGCTGCCTCTTAAACAATAAATTCTCCAGGAAAAAAAATCATAAAGCTGACATGTTGAAAATATGAAGAGCATTCTTTGAAGGAGGTGTTCAAGCGGACACGGTGGATGCCCTAATATATATCGCCACTGATGTCAAAATCCTTCGTTCTCTGACACGCAAAAACGGGCACTCCTGATCGAAACATTATGGGATCTACGACAACACTTATCGCAACTGAGGGTATCTGAATGCATTAGGGAAGTAGACCGTGGTATCACTGCTGATTGGGCCGCGTTGGTGATGTACGAGTCCCGGGATCGTCCCTGAGGCGCCGACAGCCAGAACAAGACGAACCCTGAGCTGGCATGCTTCTTACGTCCTCTCCCAACCACATAACCAATTGCCCTCTGACTGACCAATTAAATTCTGTGTCGTTGTTGGGTGAGAGTGGAGGAAGGGGAGGCGAGCCAGTGTCTGAGCATGAGGGCAGTTGTTGGCGAAGTCTGAGAGCGAGACGAAGAAGCTAAGAGTAAATATTAGCAAAATTAAAGCAATAATACGAGTATTTACAAGGAGTGGTGATAGTGGGAGTGAGTCTGAATGGTGAGAGGCTGAAGGAATTGGAGAGTTTTAAGTATTTGGGGGCCGCATGGACCAGTGGGTCGGGGGGTAGAGGTGAGTGACAGAACAAATGAAGGGGAATGTATCGTGTCATAACAAACAAATACCTGGGGACGGAAACGAGAAGCTCAAACGTTGTTGAAATGACGTTGTTTGTGCAGTATGTTAGTACAATGAGGATGACGATAACAACAAACGTGTTATTGAGGCATTGGTGATCTTGAGCATTTATTTTGGCTGCCAAGGGACGATTTTATTCATCCAAGTAGACTACGTATAGTTCACCTGTTATCTACTTGTGGTTCACCTATAATTCACCTCTATTCACTTGCGTGCCCTAACGGGTCACCTATGCTCCAGGAACCACGAGGTAAGGAGGCCTAGTTCGTAGCTTTCAGTACCTGAACATAATAGATTTTATTCTTCTGCAAAGTAAAATAAAAACTAGACTTCGAACTAGACCTCGCTGGAGCCTACGCCAGGAGACGCTCAGATGCGGCCGAAATCGTTACCCAGGCTCAGCGCATTCGAACTGCCGGGACAAGTGGTACTCACCAGTACCCATTGGAGATTGAAGTGGTTCCTTTGTGCTCAGAAGGGTGGATTTATCAACCGAACCCATATCAGCGACACAAAACAAAAACAAAATAATAAGTAAACAAATAGATAAAGTATAATTAAGTAAATATATAAATAAATGTAACAAATAAACAACATAAATAAATAAATAAGTATATATGTAGATAAAAAAGCAAATATATGAATGAATAAATAAATAGATAAATGAATAAATAAATGAATAATTAAATAGATAAGTAAATAAATGAATAAATTAATAAACAAGTAAATAAGTGAATAAATGAATGAGTAAGCAAATAGAGAAATGTTAATAGATAAATAGAAAACAATAGTAAATAAATAAATGAATAAATGAATAGATAAATTAATAGAAAAGTAATAGTAAATAAATAGATTAATAAATAAAAAACGAGAGACTGGATATTTTTCTTCATAATTTTTTTTTTTTTTTTTTTTGTACAGACTTCTCTTCATGTGTAGCCTGAATCTGATGTTTCCAATATCCGCAACGAAACAATCCGATATCGAGGAGGAAATTGCGGACACCAGAAGCAAACTTCTCGTTCTCTTTTTTTTTTTTCCAAGAAGCTTTACCGTTACCAATATCGAAAATTCCCTAGTTTTAGAATTTCCAAATTAGAGATTTATCTGCCCATCGAAGCTAAGACTCTGATGAAACTGTCTTGCTTGTTGACAGATTTATTTTGTTTTATTCGTGTATTTTTACTTAAAAGCATTTGCTCTGGCGTTAGCTGATGAAAAAAAATATTATTTCTACTATTTACAGTCATTGGTGATTTATATCCTGTTTGGTCTGGATATTTATATATTCGTGTGATTTATTCTCATGTATATTTACCCAAAGTCATTATTTCTCTCTCTCTCTCTCTCTCAAAAAAAAAAAAAAAAAAAAAAAAATGGCGGAGAGAAGGGACCAGACAAAGTAATCTGTTTGTTTTGGAGGATCTAACAGGGATGAATAAGAAAGCGAGAAATTAATCAGTATGATATATGAACAACATTAAAACTGGTACCATTTTGACTATTGGTAGCAGAATATTTCTTTAAATATTTATCGTTTTGTTTTGTTGCTTTTTCTTAATTACAACAAACCTGTAACAGGCTGGATGACTTGACATAATCATACATACGTGTGTATATTATATATACTGTGTATATATATATATATATATATATATATATATATATATATATATATATATATATATATATATATACATATGTATAGATATAGGTACAAATATATATCTTTATACAGTATAGATATAAATATATAGATATAGATGTATAAAGATATAGACATAGATATACAGATATAGGTACAAATATAGATCTAGATATAGATATACAGTAGATATAGATATAAATATATAGATATAGATGTATAAAGATATAGACATAGATATATAGATACAGGTATAAGTATAGATATATATAGAAAGACATTTGGCCAAGGAGGATTTCTAGGATTTCCAATTTTTCTGATAAAGATATTTTTCAGGGGAGCTGAATTTTCGATTGAAGGTATTATTGAAGATGTCCTATGTATGGTCGAAGGCGCTTTCAGAGCAGTCAAGTTTTTACCAGGAAGAGTTTTCCAGAAAAAAAAAGGTTTTTCAGAGAAAGTCAGCCTAAGATCGAAGGCTTTTGAAGATAGTTCGACCCAATGCTGGAGGGATTTCAAATCAAGACCTTTCTTTTGGAGATGACTTTCTCAGTGACGAAGGCTTTCGAAACAAGCTCAGCATGAAAAAACAGGCTCTTCAAGGCTTTTTCAATTAAGTGCCTCTTTTAACGTGTTAAAATAAATTCTGAGGCAATTTTCTTCGTGAATTGAGGTTTAAAGGTGCTCAATTCTGAAATAAAAAATATCCTGGTGTACGGAGGCATTTGTTGTGTTTTCAAAAAAGTTCAATTTGGGGGTGATTTTTGTTATTTAAGTTCAGGGCTCTTCGAGAGCATTTTAATTTGGGGTTTTGGGGTTCTCGACGCTCTACAACTTAACGATGGAGGTTCTTGAGAGCAGTTCCCCTTGGGGTTGAGGGTTCTCCTGCGGAGTTGCAAGTCGAGGTTGAAGGGTCTTCGAGGAGTTCCGTCTTGGGTTGGAAGTCTTGTGAGGGATTGTTGGGGAGTTTCAACTTCTGGCTTGGAGTGGGGATTTTAGTGAAGACAACTAAGGACATGGTTAAGGAAGTTGAAGCCAGAAGTTGAGGAGCATAGTGTAGTGACTTAAGGTAAGAACGCATGTTTCATTCTAAGGCAATTTAGGCCCATGCGTGTTTCTATTGGCGATTTAGGCTCAATATATATACGGCAATTTAGGCTCATTATATATATAGCAATTTAGGCTTAGAAACTATTTACTTACACTAGCTCCGACAACATAATGGGACTTACCTTAAGTCGTGAAGAAGCTCTCCCGATCCGACCGTTCGGGATCTTCGCAGAGACACGAGCGCGCTCACTCAAGATTCCTTCGCAGATTGTCGTACTGAACACAAGGGCATGACTGTTTACGTATACACCACATGAACACGCGTTTCTATCCACACGCATATGTACGTATGTATGAATGCATGTTACTATGAATGTATGTATATATGTATGTACGTATGTATGTACTATATGTACATTGGTATTTATGTGTGATTATATTTGTACATATATTTATGTATGTATACATATATATATATATATATGTATGTATACATATATATACATATATGTATGTGTGTACGTATGTATTTGTATGTGTATGTGTGCGAATGTATATGTACATGTATATGTATGTGTACGTATGTATATTTATATGTATATGTATATGTATGAGTACGTATGTATATTTATATGTATATGTATGTGTATATATTTATATATATATATATATATATATATATATATGTATATATATATGTATATGTATATATATATATATATATATATATATATATATATAATGTACATATATACTGTATATATATATATGTATATATATATGTATATGTATATATATATATATATATTTATATATATATATATGTATATGTATATATATATGTATATATATATATATATATATATATATGTATATATATATGTATATATATGTACATGTATGTGTATATATATGTATATATATATATATGTATATATATATAATATATATGTATATGTATATATATATATATATATATATATATATATATATATATATATGTACATATATATGATGTAAGCGGAATAGGAAACACAGGAGTCTTAGTCTTGAGTTTATTCCTGACTAGTTTCGCAGGTATGCTTTTTCAAAGGAATAGGTTTGCAAACGGGCTGTTGGCATTATATACATGGGGTGACCCTCACCACCTCCCCGAGTTACCATAGTTGGTGACGAGTGTGAACATCACATTGTGGCTAACGTAACAATGAAGAAATTTCTACAATTAAATATGA
>NW_027467609.1:117500-125000 GCF_046742065.1 Oratosquilla oratoria | reverse complement strand
TGTGGTGGTGGTTGTGGTTGTGATGATGGTTGTGGTGGTGATGATGGTGGTGGTTGTGGTTGTGATGATGGTTATGGTGGTGGTTGTGGTTGTGATGATGGTTGTGGTTGTGAAGATGGTGATGGTTGTGGTGGTGGTTGTGGTTGTGATGATGGTTGTGGTTGTGAAGATGGTGGTGGTGGTTGTGGTTGTGATGATGGTTGTGGTGGTGGTTGTGGTTGTGAAGATGGTGGTGGTTGTGGTTGTGATGATGGTTGTGGTTGTGATGATGGTTGTGGTGGTGGTTGTGATGATGGTTGTTGTGGTGACAGTGGGGGTGGGGTGGATTTGGTGGTGATAGTGCTGGTGGCAGAGGTGGTAGTGGTGGTATTGTTGATAGCGAAGGTGGTTGTGGTGGTGGATGTGGTGGTGGAAGTAGAGGTGGTGTTGGAGTTGAACGAAGAAGACAATAAGAGAAAGAAAAATAGGAAGGAGAGAAGAAGGAAGAAAACGACATAAAGGAGAAGAGAAGACGGAAAAGGTGGAGATTTCGAAGGAAGAATTTGAGGAGGAGGAGGAGGAGGAAGATAGAAACCAGGTAAAGAGGCAGAAGTATAAGAAAAAGAGAGACATCTCATCACCTTACTTTTACCCACATTTATCTTTAGCTTTCTTCTGTCACATACTCTCCCAAACTCTGTCACCAACTTCCTCAGTCCCTCCTCCGATTCTGCTACAAGCGCAGTGTCGTCAGCAAACAAGAGCTGGCTCACCTCCCACTTTTCTCCATTTTCTTTAACCATCTCCAATCCCTGACCCACTACCCTTGCATTTACCTCTCGCACTGCCCCATCCAAGTATAAGTTGAACAGCCAGGGCGACATAACGCATCCTTGGTGAAGTCCCACCTTTACCTCGAACCACTCACTCTCTCCATTTCTAATCCTGACACAAGCTCTACTACTCTCATAAAAACTCTTGACAGCTCCTAGAAGCTTTCCTCCTATCCCATATATCTGCATAATCTCCCACAGTGCCTTTCTGTCTACCCTATCGTAAGCCTTTTCCAGATCCATAAAAGCCAAAAAAACATCCTTCCCCTTTCCTATAGCTTTCTCACATATTTGTCTTACCACAAAGATCTGATCTACACAACCTCTACCCGTTCTAAATCCACACTGTTCCTCACCAATTACTCCCTCTGTTCCTCTCCTAATCCTCTCAATCAAGATCCTCCCATAAGCCTTCCCAACTACACTCAACAAGCTAATCCCTCTGAAACTACTACATTCACACTTATCCCCTTTTCCCTTGTAAAGTGGAACTATACAGGCACTCCTCCAGTCTTCCGGCACTCTACCCTCTCACCAGCAAACATTAAATAGCCTCACCAGCCAGTCCACCATCACTGTACCTCCTTTCTTTAGACATTCTTAATAGCATCCATCCAGACCAGGTGCCTTACCTGCTTTCATCATCTTAACAACTGCCTTCACTTCATCCTTCCTTATTTCTCCTCCATTTTCCTCACTCATCACGGTCATTTTCTTAGCATTTCCACTGCAACTATCTTTCCCTCCCTATCCTCCTTCACATTTAGCAACTCCCTAAAATATTCTGCCCATCTTCCCCTTACTGCCTTTTCTTCCATTATCATCTCTCCATCTGCACCTTTTACCTTTTCTTCTCTACTTGATTCGCCTCCTCTTCCTCTATTAATTTCTTTCCAAAACATCTTTATATTACTTTCAAAATTTTCTGTCATACTCTTACCCCATTTCACATCTGCTCTCCTCTTTGTCTCCTTTACCTTTTGCTTTACTTCTCTTTTCTTTTCTTTGTACCTCTCATATGACTCCCTCGTCCTATTTTGTAACCAATCTGTGAAAACTCGCTTCTTCTCTTCTACAACC
Organism: Oratosquilla oratoria; assembly: GCF_046742065.1. NCBI lineage: Eukaryota > Metazoa > Arthropoda > Malacostraca > Stomatopoda > Squillidae > Oratosquilla > Oratosquilla oratoria. The sequence goes on along the minus strand of NW_027467609.1, from coordinate 123,108 downwards.
TTCTTTGTTTCCTCATCCCATCATTCATTACCCTTCCTTCTATTTCCTCCTGTCCTTCTTGTTCCACACACCATCCTTGCACACTTTGACTCCCTCCTTGAACCATTCCCATTCCTCCTCCACACCTAGCTCTACTCTATCCTTCACTCCCTCCCACTCCTCTTTCAGCTTCTTCTTGTACTCCTTCTCCTTTTCCTTTTCATTTAAATATTTCACTCTAAGCACCTCCCTACCTTTTGTCCCTTTCCTCTTTCTCCATCTATCCTCCACTCTCAACTTACCTTCCACCAAAAATTATCTGATATTCCCCCACCCTCTCCCCTTAGCACATGTACATCCTTAACTCTTCCTATCATAGTCCTATTTACCACTACATAATCCATCAACGCTCTATCTACCACCCTTCCATCCACCACCCTCTCCCATGTGTACTTATGCTTGACTTTCTTCCGAAACACTGTATTTGGTATCATCAACTCTCTAGACACATTTCCACCATCAACTCTCCACTACGATTCTTTCCTGGAACTCCACATTTCCCAACCACTCCATCGATTGGACCATTTCCTACCCTAGCATTAAGGTCTCCCAGTACTATTACATTGACATTTCTCCCTAAATCCTCTATGCACTCATTTAAATCTATCCAAAAAGCCTCCCTTTCTTCTACACTCTTCTCACTGCCAGGCCCATATGCACTTACAGCCAAGCTCCCTGTCCATTTCTCCCGAGCCACGACCACCAACTGCCCCAAATCGCTCGCTAATTCGCCCGGTGGCAATAGCCCTCTTTTATACGCTACTATTTTTTCATTTTCTTACAGACATTCTTCCCCTCCCACAAAAACCGATCCCGCGAAGCGGTTGGTCTTTCCTAGGAATTCAGAATTCAGGACTCTCTGATTTCTGAACCCGTATAGAGCGGACACTTCCCGCTCCTCTATAATCCCTAGGTTAAGGATGTTAGGTGGACCCTAGTGGTAACAGATGGTCTGGGTAGGCATAAAATAAGTGTGTGTGTAGTGCTAAGTGAATATGTAAATAATTTATGTTAGAACACCATAGTTTTGCCTTAATTAACCTTGCCCCTTTGAGTTATCCACCGGTCACCTAAAACTATTGACATACGTGCTTGAAAGTACTGCACAGATTCATATTTGATATGCAGTATATTGTTACCCTGCCATTTAGTCTCAATCTGGTTCGTCAATGATTGGAGGTAGGATTGTTTCTCCAATTAAGATTGGGGTTTAATGGGAGGCGTAACAACACACACACACACACACTTACACACACACACTTACACACTCACACTTACACACTCACACTTACACACTCACACTTACACACTCACACTTACACACTCACACTTACACACTTATACTTACACACACTTCCACGCTCACACACTAACGCACACTCACTCAAACACTCACTCACACTCACGCAAACGCTCACACACACACACACACACACACACACACACACACACACACACACACACACACACACACACACACACACACACACACACACACACACAGACACACACACTCATTCACACACACACACTCACACACACTCATACACACACACACACACACACACACACACACACACACACACACACACACACACACACACACACACACACACACACACACACACACACACACACACACACACACACACACACACGCACACACACGCACACTCTCACTCACATTCACACACACATTCACACTCATACTCACCCACACTCACTCACATTCATTCACACATATTCACACACACTCTCAGACATACACACGCTCAGACACACACACGCTCAGGAAATCACATGGCCCGGATGGAATCCCAAATTGGATTCTAAAGGAATGCAAAGAAGAACTAACGGACAAAATACATAACATAATAAATTGCTCACTCAAAGAAGGAAAAATACCAAACGACTGGGAAAATGCTAACATTGTACCAATATATAAAGGAGGAAACAAGGAAGAACCAAATAACTATAGGCCAGTCTCTCCAACAAGCACTATAGCCAAAATTTGTGAGAAAATCAAGAATAGATGGGTAAAACACATGGAAGACAACAATATAATAAACACAAGACAATATGTTTTTACTCAAGATTAATAGATATAGTGCAAGAAAGGAAAGGATGGGCTAACTGTGCCTTCCTGGACTTACAAAAAGATTTTGACAAAGTACCTCACAATTTTTTTTTTTAATTCGAACATATAGGAGGGATATAAGGGAACCTACTAAAATGGATGGAGGACTTCCTGATTGGTAGAAAGATGAGAGTAGTGCTCAGAGAAAAATATTCAGATTGGAAAGAGGTGGAGTCAGAAATGGGAGATGGACTTCAATATCAAGAAGTGTAGCATAATGGAGTTTGGATAAAGCAAAAACAGAATATCAGGACAATATAAAATTGGAACCAAGGAGGTAATGAAGGAGACATCCGAAAAAGATTTGGTTGTAATTATCGCAAACGACTTGTCCTATGACAAACAAACAAAATTGTTGGAGAATCCTGCAACTTGCTAAGATCAATAAAAGTGGCATTTACATATTTGGACGAAGAAATTATTAAAAAAAATATAGGTCACACTGATAAGGCCTAGACTAGAATATGCGGAGCCATTGTGGTCACCCAGTACCAAAAAGAATACAAAGAAAATAGAAATAATCCAGAGAGCAGCAACAAAAATGGCACCTGAGCTAGCAAACTTGTCATATGAGAAGATATTGCCTAACTAGATCTGCCGACTCTGGAGCAAAGAAGATAGAGAGGTGACCTACGGACCATCTACACAATCATGAAAGGCACACGCTCATACAGACACACACACACACACACACACACACACACACACACACACACACACACACACACACACACACACACACACACACACACACACACACACACACACACACACACACACACACACTCAAACACACTCTCTCTCTCTCTCTCTCTCTCTCACACACACACACACACACACACACACACACACACACACACACACTTCAACGAATGGACGGCTTAGAAGACGTTCTGAAGAGAATTGAAGTTTGTGGATCCCAACGCAAAGAGAAGTGCCTATTGTTTTTACAGGGTGGGGGGGGAAATTGCTCGTGGAGTAGTAGGAAAGTAGGGAAAGAGGAAAGGGGGAGGGATTACTGAGGGAAATGGAAGGAAATGAGGAAGGAGTAGACTTGGCCCAGGCAGACAGGCGAAAGGTAAACAAAAGGCCTCCCGATGATCAAATGTCTAATAAAAATGTAAACATTATAAGTATATAAAAGACCAATACTGTATAAAGGGATGATATTTTTTTCCTGGTATTTAAAGCGGGGGGGGGGACACACCCCCCCCCCCCCCCCCCCGCGACTGACAAGACTAGAAGAGAAGGTCGATAAGATGATCGAGGACTTGGAGCGTAGGTTCGGTAATGTTGACAGTATTATACGAAGAGTTGAAAAATTGGAAGAACTAGAGAAGGCGAACAAAAACTTAACTAAGGAAATTGAAGAATTAAAACAACAGTTAAAAGAAGTAAAAGATGAGAATAAAGTCTTAAAGGAGAATAATGAGAACAACAAGGAGGGTTGGAAAAAAATTCATGAAAATAGCAAGGTTGCATTCACTGACATAATCAGACAGCAAATGAATGAACAAACTGAAAACTCAGTTATTAAAGTGATGAGACAGAAGGAGAATATAGTAAGAGACTTAGCAGACAAAAAGAAATGTATAATTATATTAGGAATGGAAGAGAAACATAACCCAGATAGAACCACAAGAATCAAAGAGGAAAATGAAAAAGTAAGAAATTTACTAGAATTAGTTCAGGAAGATGAACCAGAAATAATGAAACAAATCGAAGAGAAATTCAGGCTAGGGAAATATAGTACAGACAAGACCAGACCAATCAAGATTAAATTCAGGTCACAAACTACGGCTGAGAATATCTTATCCAAAACAGGGAAACTAGCAACAAGTGAACAATATAAAAAGGTATGGATAAAAAGGGAAATGAATAAAGAGGAAAGAGAGGAAGAAAAACAGAAAAGACTTGAAGCAAAGGAAAAAAACGAGATAAGAACGGAGTCAGAAAAAGAGAGATTCTATTGGAGAGTAGTGAATATGAAACTAAAGAAAGTCGACATACAAGAGAAAAACAAAAGGGAAACAGAGAACACAATGGAAGTGGCAGAAAACTAAGAGTGTCTTACACAAATATAGATGGATTAATAACAGGATTGAATGAGCTGAATGATTATTTGAAAGAAAAAGAACCAGACATAATGGGAATTGTAGAAACAAAATTAAAAGGTCCACTACCACCCAACAGTGTAGGACATGATGCATATAATTATTGGATTAGAAACAGAGAGAAAAAACAAGGGGGTGGAGTTATGTTCCTGACTAAGAAGGATATAAACGTGAAGGGTGTCACATATGGAAAGAATACAGTAGAAATGATAATGATGGAAGTAGAAGACAGAGATAAGAAGAACAGAAAGTTTGTGATAAATTATGTGCCCCCAAAAACAGCCTCATGGGAAGAGAGTGAACATAAAAGTATGTTAGAGGACACAAAGATAACATTAAACAAGATAATGGAAGAGGGAGGAAAAATAGTTATGATGGGCGACTTTAATTGCAAAGAAATCTGCTGGGAAGAAATGACAGTAAAGGGTGGAGACGGCTCATGGAGAAACGTTCTACTCGAGATGGTTACTGACCATACAATGACACAATTTGTACAGGAGAACACTAGGTATAGAAATGAAGAAGAGCCATCGAAACTAGACCTAGTAATTACATCCGAACCTAGAATAGTGGACAAAATTAAATATAAAACACCAATAGGTAAATGTGACCACATATTGATTGAACTGGAACTTAATGAAGAAAAATATATGAAAAGAAATGAACAATACAGAAAAGGAAGAATGATGTATGAAAAAACAAACTTTGATAAAATAAGAGAATTCTTTCAAAAGGAAAACTGGGAAGAAATATACAAAGAAGAAACAACAGTAGAAGAGAAATGGAATATTTTGACAAAATTTTACAAAAAAGGAGTGGAAAAGTATGTCCCAAGACAGAAACAAGAAAAAGAATATGTAAATGCTGGTACAACAAAAGCTGTAGGGAGTTAAAAGACAATAGAGACAAAGCCTGGACCAGATGGAAAAAAGACAGAAGACCTGAAAAATTGAAAATATATACTGATTATAGAAAAGAATATGTACAAGTGTGCAGAGAAGAAATGAGAAAATACGAAAAAGATGTCATAGAAAAGTTTAAAGATCAACAATTAATATTATTCAGATTTGTAAACTATAAACTGAAAAAAAAACAAGACTTGGAGAAATTAAGACAGGAGGGAGTTGAATACACTGAGGAAATGGAAATGGCGGAAATTATGAACAAACATTTTAAATCGGTGTTTACAAGGGAGAACATACAACCTGAAGAGAACGAATGGAAAGAGAAAGTCCCCCCTATGGAAGAAATAGAAGTAACAAAGAATGAAATATTAACACACTTGAGTAATCTTGATGTCAGAAAATCGCATGGACCA
>NW_027467609.1:102500-112500 GCF_046742065.1 Oratosquilla oratoria | reverse complement strand
TTGATAGTTTAAAAACTCAAATTTTGAGTGAAGAAAGCTGTTCAGTGACGATGTCCAAGAGGATGTTGAATCGAACATCACGAAGTTTTTGGACAAGATCATCTACTGAAAGTCGATCCTCTGGGTTGTAGGTCATTGCCCTTGAGATAAGAAGAGAAATGTCCTCATTTCGATCTTCCTGGGCGACAAGAGAGGCCAACAGATATCCGATCGAGTAGACATCACTTCCAGAGGAAGTTCCTCGTCCCTTGAAAAGTTCGGGAGCAATGTGAGGAAACGTGATGTGACCGGTTCTGTCCCTGCTGTAGACGGCCTTGCCCAAGCGAACGGCGCTTCCGAAGTCGATTAGAGTTGCGCTCCAAAGTTCGCAGTTCTTCTCCACGACGATATTATCTTGCTTAAGGTCATTGTGGGTCCAGCCACGAAGATGGATGAGGCGAACGCTCTCTGCTACTTGAAAAACGATGTCGACAGCCTGATATTTCGAGAGGTGTCGTCGTTGAATCAATTTGTAGAGAGAGCGTCCCCCGCAGCTGGTGATGAGAGTGACGGGGTTTCTGCCAACGCCGAAGAGAGTTGGAACACGAGGAACTCCTGACAACGCTGCCAGAGCCTCGGCCTCGTGAACCATGGCGGGCAGAAACCTTCTCTTCTTGAAGATCTTCGCAACCACTCTCGTGTCCCCCACTGGAACAAGGTAGACCTTCGCAAAGGTCCCTTCGCCGTGCCGTCGTCCGTTCTTGAGGTGTCTCTGGATGACCTCGGTCTCAATCCAGGTGAGCTCGCGAGCTTTCTCCATTGTTGTGCACAAGAAAAATAATTCCCAATTCTTAATCACATTCCGGTCCAGGGCCATCTTTACCATGACTCGTTAGCTCGAGCTTAGATTAGGTCCAAAATGCGAGCACGAATATTAAGGCGAGTTCGTGAATACAATATACGATACAACATTAAAGACGACCATGTTATGCAAATATAATGCATTTATCACACACACACACACACACACACACACACACACACACACACACACACACACACACACACACACACACACACACACACACACACACACACACACACACACACACACACACACACACACACACACTCATGGCGCAGTGGTAGAGCGCTGGACTGGGAAGTACGATGGTGCTCGCAGTACCCAGTTCGAATCCTGCCCAGGGCCGAAATTATTTCGGTATCGCTGTGCTTCGGGTCGTTACTCTGACTCTCGTGGGCGGGGAGTTGGGTGTGTGTGTGTGTGAAAGGTCATAGCATTACCCATAGATCGGTCATACGAGCTCTGAGCTCTCTTCCGGAAGGGAAATAGCTGTCGATCACGAGTCCAACACGTGATCCAAAGACCAAGGTGAATACACACACACACACACACACACACACACACACACACACACACACACACACACACACACACACACACACACACACACACACACATATATATATATATATATATATATATATATATATATATGTATATGCATATATGCATATATAAATTGTATATGAGGGACTCTAACTCACGACTAGGAGGAGCCGAGGTCCATTTTTCTTCCCTACCACTACCCCCACCAAAGAGGGAGTACCACGGGGAGTAATAGAATCGCCTGGCGGCAGCCAGAATAAAAGGCACGGAAGGGGACTCGACCCCCACTACATTTCTCTATCAGATTGCTTATATATATATATATATATATATATATATATATATATATATATATATATATATATATATATATATATATATATATAATGTATGTATATATATATGTATATATGTGTGTGTGTGTGTGTGTTTCTGTCTACTTGTTCGTTTATTTGTTGGTTTATTAGTTTGTGTTTATTGTATTTATTTCATCTGTTTATTTCTTTATTCGTTTTTTTATTTGTTCATTTGTTTATTTCTTTGTTTATTAGTTGATCTGATATTTTTATATTTTGTTGATTTATTTATTTTTATTATTTGTTTGTTTTATATATATATTATATATATATATATATATATATATATATATATATATATATATATATATATATATCACGTAGAAACCACTGTTGGAGTAGAAAAGACTGGAAACGGGGAATCTATATATTTCGACCGCAAACTGCAATCCTCTTCAGTAGTTTGCGGTCGAAATATATAGATTCCCCGTTTCCAGTCTTTTCTACTCCAACAGTGGTTTCTACGTGATTGACAAATTTGTGATTACATTTTTCACCTGATATATACATATATATATATATATATACATATATATATATGTATATATATATATACATATATATATATATATATATATATATATATATATATATATATATATATATATATATATATATATCCTGTTTGATAACCTTATTCAGCTGAGGGGAATCCCTGCCACAATTAATTTTGCGGAATTTTTTCTTATTGTTTATTTTTATTATTTTATTTTCTCTCCATTGTTAGGTTAGGTTTTATTTGTACTGACTGTACGTTTAATAGCCACCATAGTACGAGTACATCTTCTGATTGACGAACTTTCTGTTTCTAGGTCTTGAAACGTACTGACCTTGGTCATAACCTGGGAAATGATTCCAATACTGATTTTGACCTCTGTTAGTTTGGTAATGCTGCCGCTCATATGAACTCGTATTGCTTTGCCAATTTCCGTGGGAGTTGTAAAAGAAGGCGCGGTTGTCGTAACCCGTTTTTGCCCTGATGTTGTTCCTTCCCTTGGCATTTTGTGTCTCCCTTGCCTTCGGTGCTTGCCTTTGGTGGCTTTCAGGATAAGGGCCATAATGGCATTGGCAGCGTGAACGATCCTGCCCTGTTCGACAGTCGTTTCTGTTTGTATTTTCAACTTGGTCTCTGTGACCGCCAGTTCGAGTCTCCCGATTGCGTTGATGTCTGCCTCTGTGTGTGTTTGTTGCCGAAGAAGATTCCGCCATTTTCCTTTTGGCCATTTTGTTGAGCGAGGTCTTCGATATCGGCTCTTTGCCAGCATGCTCTCGCATGACTTCGGCGAGATGGATCTTGTACCTCAAGGCTCTTCGTTGTTTGCGAGAAGGTTCGGCGGACTGAAGAGGACCTTGTGTTGGTACTTTCGGTGGCGAAGGTTCTCGTGTTTGAGGACCTTTGGGTGCGAGATCGCGGGTTTCTTCGATCTCTTGCTTTCCCTTTTGTTCCTCACACGTTTGTGGGAGCTCATTTTTGTCTCCATCGGACACAGAAGGAGGAACGTCATTTTGACAAGCGATGCAGTCGTTTTCAGTAACGTCTTCATTCCCGTTCGTTACTTGGCTGTCATCGCAAACGAGCATTCGAGTCTCGTTAAGCTCGTCGTTGTGATGTGTGACTTCTCGTTCCTTAGTGCTTCCCACAATGGAAGTCTGCTCCAGCGAGGAAGAGTCTTCGTTGGTGCGCGAAGTGCTCTCTTCGACTTCGGGAGTTTGTTCTTGCTGGCCGGACTCAGACTGGAGCTCCTCCTCCTCCCGAAGCTCTTCCTCTTCAGTCGCTTCTGAAGCCGTGTGCTCGGTGGCTCCACAGGAGCACAGGCTTCGCCATGCATTCAGGCATCTCTTCATTGCCGCTCGGAGGGCCTTGGCGAGGACGGGAACGACGCAGTTGTTCATTTTCGGGCGTTCGAGAGGATCCTCCGGACGTTCTTCTTTTGTTTAAGAAAACTGCCGCTTCCTTCATTCTGACAAGGTGTTCGTGTCAGTTTGCGAGAAGTGATTTAAAAAATACGTGCATCAGCATAGAACCCGCGGTTGTGATTTAGGTGGGAAAAGATGTTCTGTTTTGGTCTACAATGTAGAGCTGTAGACCATTAATGACCAGGAAGAGGAGAAGACGGGCTTTCGTGATTTAATCTCAGTCCTGTAAAATCACAACAAAGACATTTGTGCATGTAAATATCATTGTAGTCTGCAAAAAATATCACATGTATACACATTAACCTATCATATACGCATATACATATATACGCATATACACATACGGATATTCACATTCGCATATATACATATGTACATATATACGCATACACATATATACGCATATATATATATATATACGCACATGCATGCACACGCATATGCACGCATACGCATATACACATACGCATATACATATAAACGCATACACATACATACGCACATACATACATACGCATATGCATATATACGCATATACATACATACGCATATATATACATATATACGCATATACATATATACGCATATACATATACACATACATATATACGCATCCATATATTCATATATGCAAAGAAATCACAAAACAGACGTGATGAGCTATTTTTGCAAAAACCACCGGGAAATAAAAAAACAAACAGATACCGAATGTTTTCGTCTATTAAGACATTTTCAAACGTACAGAAAAGTAATACAGAAAGAAAAAAAATATATATGAGAAGATAGAGAATATTCGGAAAGGTCCCATGTTACATATTATCACACACAATTTTGTCAATAATAAATTTGTCCAATTTAAATAAACCCACCAAGTTCATGTTATTTCCAAAATTTCTTTTTATGAAACAAGATTCAATAATCTTTCTATAATATTATTACAAGAAGTAATTATTTTAGAATTTCCCCAATCAATATTATGACTATAATCCCTTTCGTGAACAAATAATCCACTGGATACTTGCCCCGCTCTAATACTGCATACAAATACGCATATACACATACGAATATTCACATACACATATATACGCATATACATATATACACATATACATATGTACATATATACGCATATACATATAGGCATATGCATATTTCCGCATATACGCACATACACGTACATACATGCACACCCATATACACACGCATATATACGCATGCGCATATACACACGCATACATACACATATACACACGCATACATACACATATACACACGCATATATACGGATATTCACATACGCATATATATATACACATATATATGCATATACATATACATTTACGCATATACATATATACGCATATACATATACATTTATACTATATCCATATACATATATACGCATGTACATATACGGATATACATATATGCGCATATACATATACGCATATACGCGCATACACATACGCATATGCACACGCATATACACATATACATACACGCATATACATATGTATATATGCATATACACATATTCGCATATACACATTCGCATATACACATTCGCATATACACATACGCATATACACATTCGCATATACACGCGCATATACACATACGCATATGCACACGCATATACACATTCGCATATACACATACGCGTATACATACTAAATTACTATAGGCCTATAAGTTTGACTTCAATCGTAGGAAAAATAATGGAAACTATTATCAGAGATGCTATCGAACATCATTTAGAAAGTAACAGTTTGATAAATGATAGCCAGCATGGTTTCAGACGGAAACGTTCTTGCGTGACTAACTTACTCGAATTCTACAACACAGTTATATCGAATTATGACAAAAGAAACAATATAGATTTAATATATCTAGACTTTGCAAAAGCTTTTGATACCGTCCCACACGAAAGACTACTTACTAAATTAGCTTTACACGGAATAAATGGTAGCCTATTAAGTTGGACAAGTAATTGGTTGAATGGTCGAAAACAAAGAGTTGTTTTAAATGGAAAAAGTTCTAGATGGAAAAATGTTACAAGTGGAGTTCCTCAGGGTTCCGTTCTTGTGCCACTTCTATTCATAGTATATATAAATGATATAGACCATGGACTAAAATCTACTGTTTCCAAATTTGCTGATGATACAAAACTGTGCGGAATGGCAAATGATCACTTAAACCAATTAGATATTCAAGAAGATTTAGATAAATTACAGCAATGGTCTGAAAAGTGGCTAATGAAATTTAACACGAGTAAATGCAACGTAATGCACATAGGTAAAAACAACAGTAAGTACGATTACAAGTTATTTGGAAATTCGTTAACAAAAGTGGATAGTGAAAAAGATCTCGGCGTAATTATCAGTAACGACCTCAAATCATCCGAGCAGTGTATTTCAGCCTCTGAGAAAGCAAATAAGATTCTAGGACTGATTGCGCGATCTTTTGATTTCAAAAGTCCATCACTCATTAACAAGCTATATAAATCGTTAGTTCGTCCACATTTGGAATATGCTGTTTCTGTATGGTCACCTAATCTCATCAAAGACATTGACAGACTGGAAAAAGTACAACGGCGAGCCACAAAACTGATTCCAAATATCAAAAATAAATCATACGAAAATCGACTAAAACATATGAATCTGTTTTCCCTAAAAAAGCGTAGACTCAGAGGTGACTTGATACAGGTCTTTAAGATATTAAAGGGAATTGACATCAAAAGTGACAAAATTTTCACATTGAATGAGAATCAGACAAGAAACAATGGTCTCAAACTGCCCAGAAATAGATTCAGTTTGGAAGTAGGTAGAAACAACTTTGCCAACCGTGTAGTTAATGAATGGAATAAACATCCTGCACAGGTAGTGCAATGTAGTTCAGTTCGAAGCTTTAAGACTCATTTAGATAAACACCTTAGCAGGATGCTGTAATGATTATAATTTATTTTATATTATTTGTTTTTGCTTTGTTATCATTTGTCGTTTGATTTTCATTTATTATTGGTTATGTGCCAATTTATTATTATTTGCTGTTTACCTGTTTGTTTGCTATTCAACTATACCTATGCATTTATTTATGTATTTTGTTTGTTGCATACATTATTATATATATTTTTTATTATTATTATTCTATTATTATTATGATTTTTTTCGCATCCGACCTAGATATGAACCAAAAGGTCTCCTGTCGGCATGCTTCGCCTTTGTAATCCTTATATACGATATACATATACGCATACATATATACGCATATACATATGTACGCATATGCATACATATACGCATATACATATATACTCATACATATATAGGCATATATATACGCATGCATATATACGCATATACATATATACTCATATACATATAAACCCATATACATATAAACCCATATACATATACAGTATACCCATATACATATATACCCATATACATATATACCCATATACATATATACGCATATATATACACATACGCATATACATATATACGCTATACGTATATACACATGCATACATATATATATATATATACGCATAGACATACACATATACATACACATATACGCATACAGATTTATACGCATACATTTATACATATACGCAAATACATATATACGACTACATAAATACGCATATACATATATACATACGTATACATTTATACATATACGCATATACATATATATACGCATACATTTACATATACGCATACATATATACGCATATATATATATATAATATATATATATGCTTATACATATATACATATGCGCTTATACATATATACATACGCATATACATATATACGAATATACATATATACATATACGCGTATACATACACATATATACATATACATCTATACATATACATTTATGCATATACATGTACGCAAATACATATATACATATACGCATACATATATATGCATATACATATATGCGCATATACATATATACATACATACGAATATACATATATACGCATATACATATACGGATATATATACGCATATACATATATACGCATATATGCATTTATGCACATACACGCACAGGCATACACACGCATATACACACATACGCATATACACTCAAACGCATATACACACACATATACACACACGCATATACACACATACGCATATACATGCATTCGCATATACACATATTCGCATATACACATTCACATTCGCATATACACATACGCATATACATATACGCATATACATATATACGTATACTGTATAGATATACTGATATACATACATATATAACCATGTATACATAAACGCATATATACATATATACGCATATACATATAAACGCATACAAATACGCATATACATATATACATATACGCATATACATACGCATATACAGTACATATATACATACGCATAAATACATATATATGCATATACATATATAGGTATATACATATATACGGATTCGCATGTAATCATATACGCACATACACGCAAACGCATATACACACGCATATACACATACGCATATAGGCATATACACACATACTCATATACATATACATATATACGCATATACACACATACATATATACCTTCATAACATTCATATATACATATATACGCATATACATACATGCATATATATACGCATATACATATATACGCATATATATACACGTATACATATATACATACTATATATACGCAAACGCATACATGTATACGCATATACATATATATACGCATATGCATGTACCTATATACATATATACGCATATACATATATATGCATATATACATACGCATATGCATATACATACGCATATGCATATACATACGCATATGCACATACATATATACGCATATACATATATGCATATACACATACTATACGGATATACATATATACATATACACATACATATATACCCATATACATATATACGCATATACATATATTCATACATATGTGCATATACATATATACGCATACATATATACATACAGTATATACGCATATACATATATATACGCATATACATACGCATATACATATACGCATATATACATATATACGCATATACATTTATACATACGCATATACAAATAAACGCTTATCCATATATACACACAAATACGCATACATACATACACACAAATACACATGCACACAAACACATACATACACATACATATACACACATACACATACAAACAAACATACACATACAAACACACCTACACATGCAAACACACATACACATACATACACACACACATACACACACACATACATACATACACACATATACATACATACACATACACATACACACATACATATATACACACATACACATACATACACACATACACATACATATCTACACATACACACATACACATACATACACACATACATACACACACATACATACACACACACATACATACACACATACACACACACATACACACACATACACATACATACACACACATATACATACACACACATACACAGACACACACATACATACACATACACATACATATATACACACATACACACATACATATATACACACATACATACACATACACATACATAATCATACGCACATACATACACATACACACATACATACACATACATACACACATTTACACATACACACATACATACATACACATACACACATACACATACGCACATACACCTACACACATACATACACATACGCACATACATACACCTACACACATACATACACATACATGCATACACATACACACATACATACAAATACACATACACACATACATACACATATGCACATACATACACATACACGCATACACACACACATACACACATACATAGACATACAGACTTACATACATACACATACACACATACATACTCATATACACATACACACATACATGCACACATACATACACATACACACATACATACACATACATTCACATACACATACCTACACACACACAAACATACACATACACACAAACATAGAAATACACACATACAAATACACACATACACATACACACATACACACACATACACACATATACATACACATACATACGCATACACACACACATATACATACACATATATATACATACATATACATATATACACACGTATTCATACACATATACATACATACATACACATATATACACACACATTCATACACATACATACATAAACATATATATACATACATATACATACATACATATACATATATACACACGTATTCATACACATATACATACACATATACATACATATATAT
>NW_027467609.1:95000-97500 GCF_046742065.1 Oratosquilla oratoria | reverse complement strand
ACGTATACGCATTTACGCATATAGGCATTTACCCATATACGCACATCCACACGCATATACACGCATACGCATATAAACACACACGCATATTCACACACGCACATACGAATATACACATACGCATATACACACATCCGCATATAAATATACGCATATACACAAATACGCATATGCACATTCGCTTATACACACGCATATACACATTCGCATATTCACCTTCATATATACACATTCGCATATACACATATTCGTATATACACATATTCGCATACACACATTCGCATATACATACGCATAGACACGTACACATATACACATACGCATATACACAAACATACACATACGCACATACGCATGCATACACATATATACATACGCACACACACGCATATACACACACGCATACACACATATGCATATACACACATACGCATACACATACGCATATACATGTACGCATATACATATATACATATACATATATACGCATATACATACATGTATACATATATGCGCATATACAAATACATATATACGCGTATACAGTACATATATATATATAATATATGAAAAAGGTGGAAAAAGAGAGTCACGGGTCTCGTTCCGAGTTCATTCCTGACCAGTTTCGCTTGTAGCTTCCGAGTTTATTCCTAACCGGTTTCGCATGTAGCTTCCTCTGAAACAAGCGAAACCGGTCAGGAATAAACTCGGAACGAGACTCTTTTCCTCCTTTTTTCAACTTGTCACAATGTATTAATATATATATATATATAATACGTCTATACATACAGTATATACGCATATACTTATATACGCATATATACATACGCATATACATATATACGCATATATACATATATAGACATACATATATACGTATTTACGCTTATACGCTTACGCACCTACACATACACGCACACGCATATACACACACATACCCATATACACACATACCCATATACACAAACGCATACGCATATACACATGTGCATACGCACGCATACACACATACGCATATACACATACGCATACGCACACATATGCATACAGGCATACGCACGCATACGAATATACACATACGCGTATACATAAATACGCCTATACATATATACATATAAACGCCTATACATACATATATACGCATATACATTTTTTTTTTTTTTTGCTTGTAACCACGAGGAAATTAAAGATCGGAATATTGAACGTTTTCGTCTATTAAGACATTTTCAAAGTACCATCGTACTTTGAAAATGTCTTAATAGACGAAAACGTTCAGTATTCCGATCTTTAATTTCCTCGTGGTTACAAGCAAAAATCTTTATTCACGTGTTTTATGTGATTACTGTTGAATACGCATATACATATATACTTATGCACGCATATACATATATACATATACACATACATATATACAAATATACATATATACGCATACATATATACATATACGCATTGGCATACATATACATATATATGCATATACATACGCATATATATACGCATATGCATATACGCAAACATATATACAGATTTCGTATATACATATATACGCATATACATACGCATATACATATATGCATATACATATATACATATATACGGATATACATATATACGCATAAACATATATACACATACATATATACGCATATACATATATACATATACGCATATACATATACATATATATATACAGTATATACGCATATACATATTTACATACATATATATATATGTATACATATATACATTCATACATATTCATATAACATATACACATACACATACATACACATACATACACATACATATACATACATACACATACGCATACATATTCACATACATGCACACACACATACATATATACACACACACAAACATAAACATACATACACATACACACATAAACATACACACACACACACATACATACGCATACATACACACATACATACACATACATACATACATACACATACATACATACATACATACACATACACACATATATATATACACACATTCATATACATACACACATTCATACACATACACACATACACACAAATACATACACATACATACACATACACATACACAAATACATATACATACACATATACATACTCATACACACATGCATGCACATACATACAAACACACATACATACACATATATACATACACATACACACATGCATACACATACACATACACACTTGCATACACATACACACACATGCATACTTACACATACGCACATACATACACACACGCGCATACACACACATACACATATACATACACATACACATATACATATATACACATACATACATACACATATACATACATACACACATACATACACATTCATACATACACATTCATACATACACATATACCTACATACACATATACATACATACACATATACATACACACATACAAACACACACATGCACATACATACACATATATAGTCATACACACATGT
>NW_027467609.1:70000-90000 GCF_046742065.1 Oratosquilla oratoria | reverse complement strand
ATAAGGTGAAAAACTGACTGGCGTTAACCAGTATAAAATATGTGAATTGAGTCATCAGGTTAAACAAAAACTAGCTTGAACCTGGGCTATCCTCAGCACTCGATGTTATCGTAGGAGGGCTCCGTCTCAAGTAGAAACTGGCCTCCTTAGCTTAACATAATTACATATTCTTAGACGACATTTAAACACTTTTTTTTATCACAAGATTTGTTGAACTGAGCACCTCTGTACTAAATATCCCAACGGAGACTAGTGTCATTTGTTTCCAAAACGAGTCGGGGATTCTTGTTTTAGTCGTGTGCTCGAAATCTACATCTCTCGTGTGTAACATAATGATAATATTTGATTTTTACCTCACGTTTCACCCAATGGAGAACCCGATACATATGAGAATGGGGTTTCATCGTCTGAATCTGTCGACAGCTTAAATAAACAGCTGACGTGATAAAATGAATACAAATCTCAAAGTAAAAAAATGATATTAATCCACATCCGAGATGCAAAGATGAAATTTTACTGAAATACTAATGTTTGATCTCTTACGCCTTCTTTTTCACAATTTTATAGTCAGCCCTGTCTGTATACATTTTCTTACGTTCTCTATTTCCCGTCTAATTAACAGTAACTATTACGTGTATGTATATATTTTACGGTCCTTCTACTGAATATCTAACATCTAACTATAATATGTAGATTTATTTACTTATGCTATTGTCTTATATATATATATATATATATATATATATATATATATATATATATATATATATATATATATATATATATATATATATACATATGTGTGTGTGTGTGTATGTTTACCTAGTTGTATTTTGCGGGAAGGGAAGCTATGCTCGTGTGTCCCGTCTTCATATCTCATTTTATCTGAACTGTTTTTTAGTTCATGTATTGTTTTTGCACACACCACTTTCTCATATCTGTGGGGAAAGCTTTTCTTTTTCAGATCTCTTCTATAACTGTCTTTCTTGCTTTTCTTTCCGTGTCCTCTTGTATTTCTATCATCCCATTTTATTAGGTCCTCACTAGAGCAAAGAAGAGAGAGAGGAGATTTGATAGCTATTTACAGAATCATGAAAGGCATAGAAATTATTGATAGAGAGAATCTGATAAAATGGGATGATAGAAATACAAGAGGACACGGAAAGAAAATCAAGGAGGACAGGTATAGAAGAGATCTGAAAAAGAACAGCTTTCCTCACAGAGTGATAGACAGTTGGAACAAGTTGGATGAAAAAGTAGTGTGTGCAAGAACAATACATGAATTTAAAAATAGTTTAGATAAAATGAGATATAAAGACGGGACACCACGAGCGTAGCTCCCCTTCCCGTGAAATACAACTAGGTAAATACACACACACACACACACACACACACCCGTACACACACACACACACACACATACACACACACAAATATATAATATATATATATATATATATATAAGATATATATATATATATAATACGATATATATATATGTGTGTATGTATATATGTATATATATAAATTGTATATGAGGGACTCGAACTCACGACTAGGAGGAGCCGAGGTCCATTTTTCTTCCCTACCACTACCCCCACCAAAGAGGGAGTACCACGGGGAGTAATAGAATCGCCAGGCGGCAGCCAGAATAAAAGGCACGGAAGGGGATTCGACCCCCACTACATTTCTCTATCAGATTGCTTTTATATATATATATATGTATATGTATATATATATATATATGTATATATATATATATATGTATATATATATATATATATATATATATATATATATATATACATACATACATATACCAAGGCTTTTTCCCCCTTTCAAGGGAGGTAGCCAAAAAGGGAAAGGCATAAAAACACTCCCACCCATTTCATCCCCAAATACACTCCACATCCCTCCCACCCTCCCTCTCATCTGAGCACCTCCTGGATGACGGGTCATCCCTGCACCTTGCCCACCGCCCTGGGTCAGAAGCAGTGTCGCAAGACACAGCACATCCACAGCAAGGCCGCTTCATTTAATCGGCGACCCCCCTCTCCGTCCCCCCTTGCATATAAGGAGAGGACGGGGAGAAATCCCTTCGGGCTGCGTCAAAATTTGCTCACACATACTACCAACCCCCCCCCCCCCCGCCCATTCCTCCTCGTGCAATCACAGCATCATCCATATACAACCATTCTCCACTCACCTCTGTCTTCCGTCCTCTCCCTTCCTTCCTCAACAGACATTCCCCTCTTCCCCAAAGTCCCCTTCACCCCATCCATCCACCTCATCCTAGGACGTCCCCTCATGTTCACTCCCTCCACATCTGCCTTCCATACCTCTTTACTAGTCTTTCTTCACTCATTCTTTCCATGTGTCCAAACCATCCTAATATTCTTTCATCAACCCTATCTCCCAGCTCCTTTTTCACCCCTGTTCTCCTCCTCACCTCCTCATTTCTCACTCTATCTAGCCTAGTAACCCCCACCATACTTCTCAGACACCTCATCTCAAACACATTCAAACTCCTTCTCTCTTCTTCTCTTATGTTCCACGTTTCTGCCCCATACAGTGTTGTTGGCACAATCACTCCTTCATACAGTCTCCTCTTCGCATATATATATATATATATATGTTGTTGTGAAGGTTGGACAGATGAGTGAAACCCGTATTTCTCTACCACCTTTTCACTCATATATATATGTGTGTGTGTGTGTTTCTGTCTACATGTTCGTTTATTTGTTGGTTTATTAGTTTTCATTTATTGTATTTATTTCATCTGTTTATTTCTTTATTCGTTTTCTTTGTTTGTTCATATGTTTATTTCTTTGTTTATTATTTGATCTGATATTTTTATATTTTGTTGATTTATTTATTCTTATTATTTGTTTGTTTTATTATATATATATATATTTATATATATATATTTATATGTATATATATATATATATTTATATGTATATACATATATATGTATATATTATATATATATATATATATATATATATATATATATATATATATATCCTGTTTGATAACCTTATTCAGCTGAGGGGAATCCCTGCCACAATTAATTTTGCGGAATTTTTTCTTATTGTTTATTTTTATTTGTTTTATTTTATTTTCTCTCCATTGTTAGGTTAGGTTTTATTTGTACTGACTGTACGTTTAATAGCCACCATAGTACATCTTCTGATTGACGAACTTCCTGTTTCTAGGTCTTGAAACGTACTGACCTTGGTCATAACCTGGGAAATGATTCCAATACTGATTTTGACCTCTGTTAGTTTGGTAATGCTGCCGCTCATATGAACTCATATTGCTTTGCCAATTTCCGTGGGAGTTGTAAAAGAACGCGTGACCTTGGTCATAACCTGGGAAATTATTCCAATACTGATTTTGACATCTGTTAGTTTGGTAATGCTGCCGCTCATATGAACTGGTATTGCTTTGCCAATTTCCGTGGGAGTTGTAAAAGAAGGCGCGGTTGTCATAACCCGTCTTTGCCTTAATGTTGTTCCTTCCCTTGGCATTTTGTGTCTCCCTTGCCTTCGGTGCTTGCCTTTGGTGGCTTTCAGGATAAGGGCTTTCATAATGGCATTGGCGGCGTGAACGATCATGTCTTGTTCGACAGTCGTTTCTGTTTGTATTTTCAACTTGGTCTCTGTGACCGCGAGTTGGAGCCTCCCGATTGTGCTGATGTCCGCCTGTGTGAGTGTTTGTTGCCGAAGAAGATTGCGCCATTTTCCTTTTGGCCATTTTGTTGAGCGAGGTCTTCGATATCGCCTGTTTGCCAGCTTGCTCTCGCATCACTTCGGCGAGATGGATCTTGTACCTCAAGGCTCTTTGTTGCTTTCGAGAAGGTTCGGCGGACTGAAGAGGAACTTGTGTTGGTACTTTCGGTGGCGAAGGTTCTTGTGTCTGAGGAGTTTTGGGTGCGAGATCGCTGGTTTGTTCGATCTCTTTGTTTCCCTTATGTTCCTCACACGTTTCTGGGAGCTCATTAGAGTCTTCATCGGACACAGAAGGAGGAACGTCATTTTGACAAGCGATGCAGTCGTCTTCACGAACGTCTTCATTCCCATTCGTTACTTGGCTGTCATCGCAAACGAGCATGTGAGTCTCGTTAACCTCGTCGTTGTAATCTGTGACTTGTGGTTCCTTAGTGCTTCCCACAATCGAAGTCTGCTCCAGAGAGGAAGAATCTTCGTTGGTGCTCAAAGTCCTCTCTTTGACTTCGGGAGCTTCTTCTTGCTGGCCGGACACGGACTGGAGCTCCCCTTGCTCCGAAAGGTCTTCCTCTTCAGTCGCTACTGAAGCCGTGTGCTCGTTGGCTCCACAGGAGCACAGGCTTCGCCATGCATTCAGGCATCTTTTGAATGCCGCTCGGAGGGCCTTGCCGAGGGCGGGAACAACGCGGGTGTTCATTATCGTGCGCTCGAGAGGATCCTCCGGACGTTCTTCTTTTGTTTAAGAAAACTGCCGCCTCCTTCATTCTGACATGGTGTTCGTGTCAGTTTGTGAGAAGTGATTAAAAAATACGTACATCAGCATAGAACCCGCGGTTGTGATTTGGGTGGGAAAAGATGTTCTGTTTTGGTCTACAATATAGAGCTGTAGACCATTAATGACCAGAAAGAGGAGAAGACGGGCTTTCGTGATTTAATCTCAGTCCTGTAAAATTACAACAAAGACATTTGTGCATGTATATCATATACGTATATACATATATACGCATATACACCTACAAATATTCACATTCGCATATATACATATGTACATATATACGCATATATATATTTACGCATATACGCACATGCACACGCATATGCACGCATACGTATATACACATACGCATATACATATATACGCATATACATATAAACATATATACGCATATACATATATACACATACGCATATACATATATACGCATATACATATACGCATATACATATACACGCATATACATATATACGCATATACATATATACGCATATACATATATACGCATATACATATATACACATACATATATACGCATACATATATACGTATATTCATATATACGCATACATATATGCATATATGCAAAGAAATCACAAAACACACGTGATGAACTATTTTTGCAGAAACCACTGGGAAATTGAAAAAACAGATACTGAACGTTTTCGTCTATTAAGACATTTTCAAAGGTACAGAAAAGCAATACAGAAAGAAACAATATATACATGAGAAGACAGAGGATATTCGGAAAGGTCAATAATAAAATTGTCCAATTTAAATAAACCCACCAAGTTCATGTTATTTCCAAACTTTCTTTTTATGAAACAAGATTCAATAATCTTTCTTTCTATAATATTATTACAAGAAGTAATTATTTTAGAATTTCCCTAGTCAATATTATGACCATAATCCCTTTGGTGGACAAATAATACACTGGACACTTGCCCCGTTCTAATACTATATTCGGAAAGGTCCCATGTTCATATTATCACACACAATTTTGTCAGTAATAAGATTGTCCAATTTAAATAAACCCAAACTCAAGTTCATGTTATTTCCAAAATTTCTTTTTATGAAACAAGATTCAATAATATATCTTTTTATAATATTATTACAAGAAGTGATTATCTTAGAATTTCCCCAGTCAATATTATGACCATAAACCATTTATGTTGGCCTATTCTTTTATCTAAACTTTTGCCTGTTCAGCCTATATAAATGAAATCAGTTTTTACATGGTATGTTATAAATACAACCTTCTTTACTTCTTGGACAAATTTTAATTAACAGGCTTTTAATGTTATTATTGTTTTTAAATACTATCTGGATACCAAATTTTTCAAAAATGCTAGAAAGATTGATTAAATTTTGGTGGTATACGCTTATACATTAATACGCATATACATATATGCGTATACATATGTACGCATATAAATATGTACGCATATACATTTACGTATATACATACACATATACATAAATACATACACGCATATACAGTACATATACGCATATACATATACACGCATATACATATTTACATATATACGCATACATATACATTTATACGTATACGCATGTATACGCATGTATACATATGTACATATACATATATACGCATATACATATACGCTTATACATAGATACGCATATACATATACGCATATATATACATATACGCATCTATATATATATACATACGCATACATAAATATACGCATATATAAATACACACGCATATACTAATACGCATACACGTACGAATATTCACATATACATATATACGCATATGCATATATACACATGTAAATATATACGCATATCCATATATACGCATATAGATATATACGGATATACATATATACGCATATACATATAGGCATATACATATTTCCGCATATACGCACATACACGTACATACATGCACACGCATATACAGATACGCATATATATACGCATATACATATATATACATACGCATATACATATATACATTTACGCATATGCATATACATTTATAATATGCCCATATACATATATTTGCATTTACATATACGGATATACATATATACGCATATATATATACACGCATATACATATACGCATATAATATCTACATATATATGCATATACGCGCATACACACATACGCATATGCACACGCATATACACACAGGCATATACATATGTATATATGCATATACACATTCGCATATACACATTTGCATATACACATATTCGCATATACACATACGCATATACACATTCGCATATGCACATACGCATACACACATACGCATATACACGCGCATATACACATACGCATATGCACACGCATATACACATACGCATATACATATATACGCATATGTATATACGTATATACGATATACATATACGCACACATACGCATATATATACGCATATACATATGTACGCATATGCATACATATACGCATATACGTACGCATATATATACATTTATAGATATATACATATATACTCATATACACATACGCATATACATATATACGCATATGCATGTACGCATATACATATATACGCATACATACATTTATACATATACATATATACGACTACATAAATATACGTATACATTTATACATACGCATATACATATATACGCATACATTTATACATACGCATACACATGTACGCATATATATATATATATATATATATATATGCGCTTATACGAATATACATATACGCGTATACATACACATATATACATATACATTTATACATATACATTTATACATATACATGTACGCAAATACATATATACATATACGCATACATATATATGCATATACATATATGCGCATATCATATATACATACGAATATACATATATACGCATACATATATACCGATATACATACCTATATACGCATTTACGCATACGGATTTATGCACATACACGCACAGGCATACACACGCATGTACACACATACGCATATACACACATACGCATATACACACATACGCATATACACGCACACGCATATACACGCACATATACACACACACGCATATATACACACACGCATATATACACACAAGCATATATACACACACGCATATACACACACACGCATATACACACATACGCATATACACGCATTCGCATATACACATTCACATATACACATTTGCATATACACATACGCATATACATATACGCATATGCATATATACGCATACACATACATATATACGCATATACATACATATATACGCATATATACATATATATACGCATATATACATATATACACACGCATATACATATAAACGCATATACATATATACATATAAACGCATATACAAATACGCATATACATATATACATATATGCATATACATATACGCATATATATATACGCATATACATATATAGGTATATATATATATATATATATATATATATATATATACGCATCCGCATGTAAGCATATACGCACATACACGCACACGCATATACACGCACGCATATACACACATACGCACATACATACGCATATACATACATGTATACGAATACATATATACGCAAATATATACATATACGCATATACATATATACCTATATAACATACGTATATACATATATATACATATACGCATATACTCATACATATATACGCATATATATATGCATATATATACACATGCATATACACGCATACATATACATATACGCATACATATATACATACAGTATATACGCATATACATGTATACGCATATACATACATATATACGCATATACATGTACCTATATACATATATACGCGTATACATACGCATACATATACGCATATATATACATATATACATATACGCATATACATACGCACATACTTATATACGCATATACAAATATACATATACACATATATATACGTATATACACACATATGCATATACATATATTCATACATATACCCATATATATACGCACATGCATATATACATACATATATGCATATGCATATATACATACAATTATGCATATATACGCATATCCATATATACATACAAATACACATACATACACATATACACATACATACGCACATGCACATACATACACATATACACACATACACATACAAACACACATACACATACATACACACATATACATACACATACATACACACACATACATACACACACATACATACACATACACACATACACATATATACACACACATATATACACACACATATATACACACATACACATACATACACACATACACATACACACATACACATACACACACATACACACATGCACATACATACACAGACATACACATACACACATACATATATATACACACATACACACATACATATATATACACACATACATACACACATACACATACATAATCATACACACATACATACACATACACTCACATACACATACACACATACATACACACACACATATTTACACCTACACACATACACATACATACACATACGCACATACATACACCTACACACATACATACAAATACACACATACATACAAACACACACATACACATGTACACACACATATGCACATACATACACATACACACACATACATACACACACACATACATACCCACACACATACATACACACATACACATAGACATACACACAAACATAGACATACACACATACATAGACATACAGACATACATACTCATATACACACACACATACATAGACATACAGACATACATACTCATATACACACACACATAAACACATACGCATAAACACATACACATACATACACATCCACATACATACGTACACATACACATACATACACACATAGAACTACACACATACAAATACACACATACATACACATACATACACACACACATACACATACACATACATACACACACGCATACACACACACACACACACACACATACAAATGTATATACATACACATACACATGCATACATATACATATATACACGCACATATTCATAGATACACATATACATACACATACACATATACATGCATATACATACATATACATACACACAAGCACACATATACATATTACATTTGCATACGGTGAGTGTCGTGTGAGCTCTGCTAGTGTTCGTGTTGGCCTCGCCCGGTATTGCTAACAAGTGGAACATCTGTATGTTCAAACTCGGATTCATTTGCTTGATGGATACGGCTTCTGGAATGGGGAGGCGGTGTATATCTTGGCATGTTAAGTCCATGTTCTTGTTTCTCAGCTCGTGTGTATATTTGTGTGTGTGTGCTCTTGTGAAATATCGACTGTATCCCCATCAGCCAAAATTTACTTTAAGTCAATTTATGATTTTTTCATTGAGGCCTTTCCTCATCCAAGCTAATCTAGATGTATCTATACAAAAGTTACATATATTCGTATCCTTCAAGCACCTCTTCTCTTCTTTGCATTATTACAATGTCTCCTTGTTCTTCCTCCGTCTCATCATAAGAGATTTTCTTAATTTCTTTTTCGATTTTGTTCATTCCTTCCATAGCCCTGAACACAACCAATGTGTTATATTTTTACTAATGACGGCAAAACCCAAGTTTTGAATATTTTTATAAACAATCAATCAGTTAGCCTAAGGACCTTTTTTCGGGACCACTCCACTACTGCATACTAATCTGGGGCCTTTGAGATTTTTTTCTCCAAATCCAAGTAGTGAAGTGTCATTCTTGTTAAACAATTTGTATCTCGCCATCTTGTTACATTTTATTGGAAGGAAATTACCTGATACCTATACTCCCCCCCCCCTCTCTCTCTCTCTCTCTCTCTCTCTCTCTCTCTCTCTCTCTCTCTCTCTCTCTCTCTCTCTCTCTCTCTCTCTCTCTCTCCTATGTGATTAGTGTGGTGGTGACAATGTCGGTGGTGTGGTGATGGTAGTGGTATTCCCCATCGAGTAATTCAATGATAGCATCTATGTACTTTTAACTTGTGTATATATACATATATATATATAATGTAAGCGGAGTAGGAAACACAGGAGTCTTAGTCTTGAGTTTATTTCTGACTAGTTTTTCAAAGGGAAAGGTTTACAAACGGGCTGTGGGTATTATATACATGGGGTGGACCTCACCACCTCCCCGAGTTACCAAAGTTGGTGACGAGTGTGAACATTACAAGCAATGATGAAATTTTACAATTAAATATGATGATAACACTAATAACAAAGAAGTTATTAATAGTAATTGTAACAATAATAATAACAATGATGATGAAAATGAAAATTTAAACAATTAAATAATAATAGTAACAATAATAACAATAATGATAATAAAAATAAAAGTAGTAATGTACACTTCGGCCTACCCTCTCCAGCTTTCTTCCTTTCACTCTGACGTTCCTTCTCGCCCCATGCTACCTTGCTCCACTTCACATGCTACCATTTCATATATCCCCCAACATTGTTCCTTCACCATTTAATATTATCCCCTTTTTATCATGATTTATTCTTTTAACATTATTTATTACTATCTATTTTCAACACTGTTATCATTATTACTATTGCTATTCTTATTATTGTTATTATCATCGTTATTATCATTATTATTATTATTATTATTATTATTATTATTATTATTATTATTATTATTATTATTATTATTATTATTATCATTATTACTATTATCATTATTTATATTTTTATTATTATTATTATTTTTATTCTTATTTTTATTAAAATTTATTATTATTAGCATTATTATTATTACTTTCATTATTATTATTATTGTTACAATTATTATCTAAATATCAAATTTTTGTTTTTTGTATCAGTTATCATTATTGTTTTAATAATTTCTTTGTTATTAGTATATATTTTTATCTTTATTACTATTATCATCATCATTTATTATTACTACTTTTATTTTTATTATTATTATTGTTATTATTGGTACTATTATCATTTAATTATTTAAATTTTCATTTTCATCATCATTGTTATTATTATTGTTACAATTAGTATTAATAACTTCTTTGTTATTAGTGTTATCATCATATTTAATTGTAAAAATTTCATCATTGCTTGTAATGTTCACACTCGTCACCAACTTTGGTAACTCGGGGAGGTGATGAGGTCCACCCCATGTATATAAAGCCCACAGCCCGTTTGTAAACCTATTCCTTTGAAAAAGCATACCTGCGAAACTAGTCAGGAATAAACTCAAGACAGACTCCTGTGTTTCCTACTCCGCTTACATCAACCTGTCAGAATGTCTCAACAATATATATATCAACATCGGAAGCTCCGTGAAGGCAACATGCAGAAATTCAAACGTGGTACGACCAGTGCTGGTTTAAGTCACTACAGCTCTGGTCGCGTTCTAGCCGTAGGTTCGAGTCCACGGTCGTACCACGTTTTATTTTCTCCAAGTTGCCTCCACGGAGCTTCCGATGTTGATGGCTTACAATTAAAGCGTACTGTGGTTGATAAAAATGTATCGCTATTCACTGGGGCCCATTCAGTGTTGTACACGTACACACACACACACACACACACACACACACACACACACACACACACACACACACACACATATATAAATATATATATAATATATTATATATATATATATATATATATATGTATATTTGTGTGTGTGTGTGTGTGTTATATTTATCATATTTATATTATATATATGTATATATATATATATATATATATATATGTATATATATATGAGGGACTCGAACCCACGACTAGGAGGAGGCGAGGTCCATTTTTTCTTCCCTACCACTACTCCACCGAAGAGGGAGTACTACGGGGAGTAATAGAATCCACTACATTTCTCTATCAGATTGCTTATATATATATATATATATATATATATATATATATATATATATATATATATATATATATATATATATATATATACACATATATATATATATTTTTTCTTGTCCACTTATTCGTTTATTTGTTGGTTTATTAGTTTTTATTCATTGTATTTATTTCATTGTTTATTTCTTTATTCGTTTTTTCTTTTCATTTGTTTATTTCTGTACTTGCTTTATGGGTTGATATGATATTTCTATATTTTGTTGATTTATCTATTTATTCTTATTATTTGTTTGTTTTATATATATATATATATATATATATATATATATATATATATATATATATATATATATATATATATATTTATATATATCACGTAGAAACCACTGTTGGAGTAGAAAAGACTGGGAACGGGGAATCTATATTTTTCGACCGCAAACTGCAATACTCTTCAGTAGTTTCCGGTCGAAATATATAGATTCCCCGTTTCCAGTCCTTTCTACTCCAACAGTGGTTTCTACGTGATTGACAAATGTGTGATTACATTTTTCACCTGTAATATATATATATATACATATAAATATATATATATATATATATATATATATATATATATATATATATATATATATATATATATATATATCCTGTTTGATAACCTTATTCAGCTGAGGGGAATCCCTGCCACAATTGGTTTTGCGGAATTTTTTCTTATTGTTTATTTATTTTATTTTATCTCCATTGTTAGGTTAGGTTTTATTTGTACTGACTGTACGTTTAATAGCCACCATAGTACGAGTACATCTTCTGATTGACGAACTTTCTGTTTCTAGGTCTTGAAACGTACTGACCTTGGTCATAACCTGGGAAATGATTCCAATACTGATTTTGACCTCTGTTAGTTTGGTAATGCTGCCGCTCATATGAACTCGTATTGCTTTGCCAATTTCCGTGGGAGTTGTAAAAGAAGGCGCGGTTGTCGTAACCCGTTTTTGCCCTGATGTTGTTCCTTCCCTTGGCATTTTGTGTCTCCCTTGCCTTCGGTGCTTGCCTTTGGTGGCTTTCAGGATAAGGGCCATAATGGCATTGGCAGCGTGAACGATCCTGCCCTGTTCGACAGTCGTTTCTGTTTGTATTTTCAACTTGGTCTCTGTGACCGCCAGTTCGAGTCTCCCGATTGCGTTGATGTCTGCCTCTGTGTGTGTTTGTTGCCGAAGAAGATTGCGCCATTTTCCTTTTGGCCATTTTGTTGAGCGAGGTCTTCGATATCGGCTCTTTGCCAGCATGCTCTCGCATGACTTCGGCGAGATGGATCTTGTACCTCAAGGCTCTTCGTTGTTTGCGAGAAGGTTCGGCGGACTGAAGAGGACCTTGTGTTGGTACTTTCGGTAGCGAAGGTTCTCGTGTTTGAGGACCTTTGGGTGCGAGATCGCGGGTTTGTTCGATCTCTTTGTTTCCCTTTTGTTCCTCACACGTTTGTGGGAGCTCATTTTTGTCTCCATCGGACACAGAAGGAGGAACGTCATTTTGACAAGCGATGCAGTCGTTTTCAGTAACGTCTTCATTCCCGTTCCTTACTTGGCTGTCATCGCAAACGAGCATTTGAGTCTCGTTAAGCTCGTCGTTGTGATGTGTGACTTCTCGTTCCTTAGTGCTTCCCATAATAGAAGTCTGCTCCAGCGAGGAAGAGTCTTCGTTGGTGCGCGAAGTGCTCTCTTCGACTTGGGGAGTTTGTTCTTGCTGGCCGGACTCAGACTGGAGCTCCTCCTCCTCCCGAAGCTCTTCCTCTTCAGTCGCTTCTGAAGCCGTGTGCTCGGTGGCTCCACAGGAGCACAGGCTTCGCCATGCATTCAGGCATCTCTTCATTGCCGCTCGGAGGGCCTTGGCGAGGGCGGGAACGACGCAGTTGTTCATTTTCGGGCGTTCGAGAGGATCCTCCGGACGTTCTTCTTTTGTTTAAGAAAACTGGCGCTTCCTTCATTCTGCCAAGGTGTTCGTGTCAGTTTGCGACAAATGATTAAAAAAAATACGTGCATCAGCGTAGAACCCGCGGTTGTGATTTGGGTGGGAAAAGATGTTCTGTTTTGGTCTACAATATAGAGCTGTAGACTATTAATGACCAGGAAGAGAAGACGGGCTTTCGTGATTTAATCTCAGTTCTGTAAAATCACAACAAAGACATTTGTGCATGTAAATATCATTGTGGTCGTCTGCAAAAAATATCACATGTATGCACATTAACCTATCATATACGCATATACATATATACGCATATACACATACGAATATTCACATTCGCATATATACATATGTACATATATACGCGTACACATATATACGCATACACATATATACGCATATACATATACATATATACGCATATACATACATACGCATATATATACGCATATACATATATACGCATATACATATACACATACATATATACGCATACATATATGCATATATGCAAAGAAATCACAAAACACACGTGATGAGCTATTTTTGCAAAAACCACTGGGAAATTGAAAAAAACAGATACCGAATGTTTTCGTCTATTAAGACATTTTTAAAGGTACAGAAAAGTAATACAGAAAGAAACAATATATATATGAGAAGACAAAGAATATTCGGAAAGGTCCCATGTTACATATTATCACACACAATTTTGTCAATAATAAAATTGTCCAATTTAAATAAACCCACCAAGTTCATGTTATTTCCAAAATTTCTTTTTATGAAACAAGATTCAATAATCTTTCTTTATATAATATTATTACAAGAAGTAATTATTTTAGAATTTCCCCAATCAA
Source organism: Oratosquilla oratoria (assembly GCF_046742065.1). Taxonomy (NCBI): domain Eukaryota; kingdom Metazoa; phylum Arthropoda; class Malacostraca; order Stomatopoda; family Squillidae; genus Oratosquilla; species Oratosquilla oratoria. The sequence continues at coordinate 74,814 of NW_027467609.1, read as the reverse complement.
TATTATGACCATAATCCCTTTCGTGGACAAATAATCCACTGGATACTTGCCCCGTTCTAATACTGCATACGCATATACAAATACGCATATACACATACGAATATTCACATACACATATATACGCATATACATATATACACATATATGTATATGCGTATATATGTACATATGCATATTTCCGCATATACGCACATACACGTACATACATGCACACCCATATACACACGCATATACACGCATGCGCATATACACACGCATACATACACATATGCACACGCATACATACACATATACACACGCATATATACGGATATACACATACGCATATATATACACATACATATATATGCATATACATATACATTTACGCATATACATATATACGCATATACATATACATTTATACTATATCCGTATACATATATACGCACGTACATATACGGATATACATATATACATATACGCATATACGCGCATACACATACGCATATGCACACGCATATACATACACGCATATACATATGTATATATGCATATACACATACGCATATACACATTCGCATATACACATTCGCATATACACATTCGCATATACACATACGCATATACACGCGCATATACACATACGCATATGCACACGCATATATACATTCGCATATACACATACGCATATACATACGCATATGTATATACATATATACGATATACATATACGCATACATATATACAAAGGATTACAAAGGCGGAGCATACCGACAGGAGACCTTTTGATCCATATCTAGGTCGGATGCGAAAAAAAAAATCATATTAATAATAAATTAATAAATAAATACTATAATAATGTAAATAACAAATAAAATGCATAAACAGATGCATAGGTATAGTTAAATAATAAACAAACAGGTAAATAGTAAATAATAATAAATTGACATATAACTAATAATAAATGAAAATCAGACAGACAAAAGATAACAAAACAAAAACAAATAATATAAGATAATTTATAATCATTACAGTATCTTACTTAGGTATTTATCTAAATGATTCTTAAAGCTTCGAACTGAACTACATTGCACTACCTGTGCAGGAAGTTTATTCCATTCACTGACTACACGGTTGGCAAAGTTGTTTCTACCCACTTCCAAATTGAATCTATTTCCGGACAGCTTGTGACCATTGTTTCTTGTCTGATTCTCATTCAACATGAAAATTTTGTCACTTTTGATGTTGTCAATTCCCTTTAAAATCTTAAAGACCTGTATCAAGTCACCTCTGAGTCTACGCTTTTTTAGGGAAAACAGATTCATATGTTTTAGTCGATTTTCGTATGATTTATTTTTGGTATTTGGAATCAGTTTTGTGGCTCGCCGTTGTACTTTTTCCAGTCTGTCAATGTCTTTAATGAGATTCGGTGACCATACGGAAACAGCATATTCCAAATGTGGACGAACTAACGATTTATATAGCTTGTTAATGAGTGATGGACTTTTGAAATCAAAAGATCGCGCAATCAGTCCTAGAATCTTATTTGCTTTCTCAGAGGCTGAAATACACTGCTTGGATGATTTGAGGTCGTTACTGATAATTACGCCGAGGTCTTTTTCACTATCCACTTTTGTTAACGAATTTCCAAATAACTTGTAATCGTACTTACTGTTATTTTTACCTATGTGCATTACCTCGCATTTACTTTTGAGTGATCATTTGCCATTCCGCACAGTTTTGTATCATCAGTAAATTTGGAAACAGTAGATTTTAGTCCATGGTCTATATCATTTATATACACTATGAATAGAAGTGGCCCAAGAACGGAACCCTGAGGAACTCCACTTGTAAAAAATTTCCATCCAGAAGTTTTTCTATTTAAAACAACTCTCTGTTTTCGACCATTCAACCAATTACTAGTCCAACTTAATAGGCTACCACTTATTCCGTGTAAAGCTAATTTAGTAATTAGTCTTTCGTGTGGGACGGTATCAAAAGCTTTTGCAAAGTCTAGATATATTAAATCTATATTGTTTCTTTTGTCATAATTCGAGACAACTGTGTTGTAGAATTCGAGTAAGTTAGTCACGCAAGAACGTTTCCGTCTGAAACCATGCTGGCTGTCATTTATCAAACGGTTACTTTCTAAATGATGTTCGATAGCATCTCTGATGATAGTTTCCATGATTTTTCCTACGACTGAAGTCAAACTTATAGGCCTATAGTTATTTGGTTTCTTTTTGTCACCTTTTTTGAATATGGGAATAACGTTAGCTAGCTTCCATTCTCTTGGGTCATCTCCGGATATGATGGATTTCTTGAAAATAATTTCTAATGGAACAACAATCTCATTTTTCATTTCCTTTAAGATTCTTGGATGCCAACCGTCAGGCCCTGGTGTTTTATTAACTTTGAGTTTATCTATACACCTTTTAATTTTTACTTTTGTTATATTTACCGTAGTAAGTTTACCCTAGACTTTTCACAGGTTTCAGTTTGGAATTCACTTTGAGGTGTTTCGTTTACGAATACCAAGCTAAAATAATTATTTAAGATATTGCACATCCCTTCATTTGAATATTCAAGTTGACCGTCAGCAGATAATAGAGGACCAATGTGATTCCTTACAACCTTTTTATCTCTAATGTAACTATAGAATTCTTTGGGATTCTCTTTGGATTTATCAGCGATGTTCATTTCGTATTGTCGTTTTCTTTTTCTTATTGTCTTTTTTAAATCTCTCTGTATTGATACATAACTTTCATAGTCATTAGATGCACCCGAGCACTTATATTTCTTATAAGCCTGTCTCTTTTTAGCAATACTTTTTTCAGTTTCTTTGTCGAGCCACTTTGGGCGAGCCTGATTTGGGGGATGTCTGTCCTTAAAAGGAATGTAAGTTTGAATCATCTTAGTGAGCGTATTTTGAAATATTTCCCACATCTGATCTATAGGTCTTTCGTTTAATTTTGCCTCCCAATCTGTAAGCTGAAGCTCCTGACGTAGTCCTATGAACTGAGCTTTACTGAAATCGGGTATTTTAGAAACACAAGTATCTATTCTAAAATTGTTTAGGAGTTTGAATCTAACTAAGTTGTGATCGCTATTTTCAACAGATTCACAGACTTCTACATCAGTTATCATGCTTTCGGGGCTAGTGATCAAAAGATCGAGTAAGTTTCCATATCTTGTGGGCTCTTTAACATGATGAATTAAGTAATTGTCACCATATACATATGTACGCATATACATATATACTCATAATTATATAGGCATATATATACGCATGTGCATATATACGCATTTACATATATACTCATGTACATATAAACCCATATACATATACAGTATACCCATATACATATATACCCTTATACATATATACGCATATATATATACACATACGCATATACATATATACGCTATACGCATATACACATGCATACACATATATATACGCATACACATACGCATATGCATACATATATACGCATACAGATTTATACGCATACATACATTTATACATATACGCAAATACATATATACGACTACTTAAATACGCATATACATATATACATACGTATACATTTATACATATACGCATATACATATATATACGCATACATTTTCATATACGCATACATATATACGCATATATATATATATATATATATATATATATATATATATATATATATGGACTATATTATGACAAATAAAATTGAAGGTGAAAGAAGTTGATGAGGAGAAATGGGAGAATTTTACGCCTTAACGTTTCGACCCGCAGGGTCTTGGTCACAAAGCTAACAACTCAAACGTAACCGGATATTTTATACACGGACGGGTCATCTTATGGGACGCTTCGGAGAGCTTGTTATTTTATCTGCGTATTCTTTTATTATTAATAAGCTTGTGGCTTTTGCTAAACATATAAATCCTTCTCTATGGTTAATGTTGTTATTAGTGTTGATATATGCTGCCTCAATTGTCTTCCTTAGTTTCTTGGATGATCCTTTATTTAATACGGTTGTGTTGTTCCAGTCTGGAAGGTGACCATGTTTATCCACATGTATTACTATGGAGTTAGATGTCCTATGGGCTTTTACGTCATTTTTATGTTCATTTATCCTTTTATTAAGCCCGCGACCAGATTCACCAAAATATGAAGAGGGACAGCTTTTACACGGGATTTTATAAACAACGCTGTTTATAAAATCCCGTGTAAAAGCTGTCCCTCTTCATATTTTGGTGAATCTGGTCGCGGGCTTAATAAAAGGATAAATGAACATAAAAATGACGTAAAAGCCCATAGGACATCTAACTCCATAGTAATACATGTGGATAAACATGGTCACCTTCCAGACTGGAACAACACAACCGTATTAAATAAAGGATCATCCAAGAAACTAAGGAAGACAATTGAGGCAGCATATATCAACACTAATAACAACATTAACCATAGAGAAGGATTTATATGTTTAGCAAAAGCCACAAGCTTATTAATAATAAAAGAATACGCAGATAAAATAACAAGCTCTCCGAAGCGTCCCATAAGATGACCCGTCCGTGTATAAAATATCCGGTTACGTTTGAGTTGTTAGCTTTGTGACCAAGACCCTGCGGGTCGAAACGTTAAGGCGTAAAATTCTCCCATTTCTCCTCATCAACTTCTTTCACCTTCAATTTTATATATATATATATATATATATATATATATATATATATATATATATATATATATATACATATATATATATGCGCTTATACATTTATACATATGCGCTTATACATATATACACACGCATATACATATATACGAATATATATAT
>NW_027467609.1:45000-62500 GCF_046742065.1 Oratosquilla oratoria | reverse complement strand
TCCCTAGTCAATATTATGACCATAATCCCTTTGGTGGACAAATAATACACTGGAGACTTGCCCCGTTCTAAAACTATATTCGGAAAGGTCCCATGTTCATATTATCACACACAATTTTGTCAGTAATAAGATTGTCCAATTTAAATAAACCCAAACCAATAAGGACGATTTGACTCACTTCCTATCCCACCATGACCTCAGTATTAAAAAAGGTGTAGTGATAGGTTTCTACCTCAGAGCTCTCAGAATATGTAGCCCTGAATTCTTAGAGGACGAGTTTAGGCACATAAAGGAGGTTTTTCATAAATTAAAATATCCAGAGTGCATCATCCACCAGTGTAAGAAAAAGGCACTCAAAATAAATGGCGGGAAACAACAAAAGATCCAGCTAGGAGGCTTATCCTTCCAGCCAGCAGCGTCACCGCCACCCTCACCCGGACACTTGGGCGTTGTAACATTCAGGTAGTGGGCCAGTCCAGTAGAACTATCAAAGAGCTTTCAAGAAGGAGTGACAGCAAGGACGAGATGTGGGGAAAAAACGCTGGTGTCTACCGCATACCCTGTGCTGGATGTGATAAAGTATACATCGGCGAGACTTCCCGTGACCTGAAGACCCGGATCCGGGAGCATCGCTACGATTCCCGGAACAACATCACCACCAACGCCTGTGTTATCCACCGGAACACCAACGACCACCTGATGGATTGGGATAACGCAGAACTTCTGTTTAGTGAACCAGACAGGATGAGGAGAAAATGCCTCGAAGCGGCCGCCATTCAAAGCTTCAAAACCATTGAGGCAGAACAGAGGCATGTTTAACATCGCCCCTCCTATAATCCATCTGTTACCCGCATTAAATAAATGTATGAAATGTCCCCCTTAGTCCACTTCAACAAACTGTCCGAAATGTCCTCCTTTGTCTCCACCAAGTCCCACCCGTCCCCCTCCTCCCTCTCCACCTTCCACCCACCCCTCCCTGTAAACCTCTCCCAGTTCCTTCCCTGTTGGCTTTATGTTGCTCAGAGTGTGTGTCATGTCTGTACTTGAAAAAGCTGTAACAAGCGAAACGTAGTACTAATAAAGGTTCGATCTATCAATGTGTTTATTCTTACAGTCTTGTCGCTTTTTGCCATTGTGATTCATATATATATGTATATCTATATATATATATGTATATATATATATATATATATGTATATCTATATACATATATATATATATATATGTATATCTATATATATGTATATCTATATATATATATGTATATCTATATATATGTATATCCATACATATATATATGTATATATATATATATATATATATACACTACATATATTATATATATATATATATATATATATTGTTGAAACATTCTGACAAGTTGACGTAAGCGGAGTAGGAAACACGGGAGTATTAGTCTTGAGTTTATTCCTGACTAGTTTCGCAGGTATCCTTTTTCAAAGCATACCTGCGAAACAATTCCGGAATAAACTCAAGACTAAGACTCCTGTGTTTCCTACTCCGCTTACGTATATATATATACACACACATATATATACATATATATATATATACATATATATATATATATATATATTGTTATGCCAGAATTTCCCAGGGGACGATGATCCCCGAGTATTCTAATTGAGGGCCCCAATATGGCGTAACAAAGTCCGGATTATGAGAGAGGACTTGGGCCCTCAAGCTCTGTGTAATTACCAATCAACTGTTTCTTAAGAACATTCTACTATATTGTTTCAAATAAAGAGCCTAGATTTGCTGGTGTCAAGGAACCCATTAGTGGTAGTGCCAGTGACACCTCATCTCAAACACATTCAAACTCCTTCTCTCTTCTTCTCTTATGTTCCATGTTTCTGCCCCATACAGTGCTGTTGGCACAATCACTCCTTCATACAGTCTCCTCTTAGCATCCATTCCCAAATGTCTATTCCTCATTACACTCTTTAATCCACCAAGGCATTTACTCGCTTCTCTCAATCTACACTCTACCTCCACCTTCTCTCCACCTTTTCCTGCCACATTTGCACCCAAGTATCTAAAACTATCCATTTCTCCAGTCGCTCTCCCTTAATGTTCACTTCCAGTCTACTGCCACTTTCACCCCCTGTACATCTCATAACCTTACTTTTACCCACATTTACCTTTAGCTTTCTTCTATCACATACTCTCCCAAACTCTGCCACCAACTTCCTCAATCCCTCCTCCGATGCTGCCACATGCGCAGTGTCGTCCGCAAACAACAGCTGGCTCACCTCCCACTTTTCTCCAATTTCTTTAACCATCTCCAATCCCTGACCCACTACCCTTGCATTTACATCTCACACCACCCCATCCATGTATAAGTTGAACAGCCAGGGCGACATAACGCATCCTTGACGAAGTCCCACCTTTACCTCGAACCACTCACTCTCTCCATTTCCAATCCTGACACAAGCTCTACTACTCTCATAAAAACTCTTGACAGCTCCCAGAAGCTTTCCTCCTATCCCGTATATCTGCATAACCTCCCACAGTGCCTTTCTGTCTACCCTATCATAAGCCTTTTCCAGATCCATAAAAGCCCAAAAAAACATCCTTCCCCTTTCCTATAGCTTTCTCACATATCTGTCTTACCACAAAGATCTGATCTACACAACCTCTACCTGTCCTAAATCCACACTGTTCCTCACCAATTACTCCTTCTGTTCCTCTCCTAATCCTCTCAATCAAGATCCTCCCATAAGCCTTCCCAACTACACTTAACAAGCTAATCCCTCTGAAACTACTACATTCACACTTGTCCCCTTTTCCCTTGTAAAGAGGAACTATACAGGCACTCCTCCAGTCCTCCGGCACTCTACCCTCTCTCCAGCAAACATTAAATAACCTCACCAACCAGTCCACCATCACTGTACCTCCCTTTTTCAGACATTCTGCATGGCATCCATCCAGACCAGGTGCCTTACCTGCTTTCATCATTTTAACAACTGCCTTCACCTCATCCTTCCTTATTTCTCCTCCATTCTCCTCACTCTCATTTTCTTTGCATTTCCCTACTGCAGCTATCTTTCCCTCCCTATCCTCCTTCACATTAAGCAACTCCCTAAAATATTCTGCCCATCTTCCCTTTACTGCCTTCTCTTCCATTATCATCTCTCCATCTGCACCTTTTACCTTTTCTTCTCTACTTGATTCGCCTACTCTTCCTCTCTTAATTTTCTGTCATACTCTTACCCCATTTCACATCTGCTCTCCTCTATGCCTCCTTTACCTTTTGCTTTACTTCTCTTTTCTTTTCTTTGTACCTCTCATATGACTCCCTCGTCCAATTTTCTAATCAATCTGTGAAAGCTCGCTTCTTCTCTTCTACAACCTTCTTTGTTTCCTCATCCCACCATTCACTACCCTTTCTTCTATTTCCCCCTATCCTTCTTGTTCCACACACTATCCTTGCACACTTTATGACTACCTCCTTATACCATCCCCATTCCTCCTCCACACCCAGCTCTACTCTATCCTTCACTCCCTCCCACTCCTCCTTCAGCTTCTTTTCGTACTCCTTTTCCTTTTCATTCAAAGAGTTCACTCTAAGAACCTCCCTACCTTTTGTCCCTTTCCTCTTTCTCCATCTATCCTCCACTCTCAACTTACCTCCCACCAAAAAATGATCTGATATTCCCCCACCCTCTCCCCTTAGCACATGTACATCCTTAACTCTTCCTATCATAACCCTATTTACCACTACATAATCCATTAGCGCTCTATCTACCACCCTTATATATATATATACACATACACACACACACACACACATATATATATATATATATATATATGTATAATATATATAATATACTACATATATGTATATATATATTATATATATATATATGTATATATATATAAATGTATATATATATATACATATATATATATATATGTTGAGACATTCTGACAGGTTGATGTAAGCGGAATAGGAAACACAGGAGTCTTAGTCTTGCGTTTATTCCTGACTAGTTTCGCAGGTATGCTTTTTCAAAGGAATATGTGTACAAACGGGCTGTGGGCATTATATACATGTCTGATTTTAATGGCTTTCCGTAGGGACGTCACTACGGAAAGCCATTAAAATCAGACAGAGGAAAGGAAGTGAAGAGTGGACAAATTTACGATACCTTGTGGTTCCTAACTCTGGCCTCTCTCACATGTTTTCCAAAACGTTGAGACAGACAGGACTCATCATAGTAAATGACACAGGGAAGAAAATAGGACACTTTACCACCAACAGAACCAAGACGAACCGTGACAATAGCATCGTTTACAAAATTCCCTGCAAAGGATGTGACTGTGCATACTACGGAGAGACATACAGAGGACTTAACAACAGACTCCGGGAACACAAAGAGGACATTAGACACCACCGAGAAACCAACGCTCTAGTTAACCACATTGACACAGAGGGACATTTGCCTAACTGGGAGGGTTCCACCATTCTAGCTAAAGGACTACACAAGAAACAACGGAATATAATTGAATCACTTTACATTGCCAACCACAAAAACACAAACAAGAGAAGTGGTGACTTGAAATGGACAAAATCTACCGCGACACTTGCCCTCCGAGAATGGCTTCCCAGACACCCCGACTCTAAGTAGATACCTTTTTCCCACTTCGGCCTACCCTTTCCAGCTTTCTTCCTTTCACTCTGAAGTTCCTCCATGCTACCTTGCCCCAACTTTTTATCATGATTTATTCTTTTAATACTATTTGTTACTATTTATTACCTTATTATTATTATCATTGTTATTATAACTATTATTTATTTATTATTACTATCATTATATATATCTATAATTTTATTATTACATTTTTATTATTACCATCATTATTATTATTATTATTATTATCATTATTATTATTACACACACACACGCACACACACACACGCGCACACACACAATGGGACAATGGAAAAACAAGAGGACACGAAAAGAAACTCAAAAAAGATAATTACATAAGAGATCTGAAAAAAATATCTTCCCGCACAGAGTGATAGATACTTGGAACAAATTAGACAAAGAAACAGTGTGTGAAAACACTACTCAAGATTTTAAGAAAAAACTTGATGCTGAGAGATACAAAGACGGGTCACCACAAGCATAGTTCCCTTCCTGTATAATGTACCGGGTGTGGCTATCTTAAATAAAAGTCAAAGTTGGTTCGACGGTATATTGTAATCACTGACGTGTGTATACAAGGAGTTCAAGCTCTGAACTGCCTGCCTGCCGCCAAGCTTAGGCGGGAACCCTCGAACGAGCGAGTATAACATTTGGTTCTTATTACATACATATTTATAAAATACTAATAATATATACAATGATAATAATGTACAATTTCATAATATTTGTAAAAAGGGAAAATAATAATTTCCCAATCTAATAACACGCATGTACAATAGACAATGATAAGTGTACAATGCTATATGTACGTATGTATAATATACAATATAGGAGGCGAGTGATCTAAATACGGCCAAGAAAACTCAGCTGTATTCCTCCATTCTACCCCTTTAGATCACAGAATAGATTGGAAGAATGCAGCTACAGTATACAATTCACATCGTAGTTTCAAAAGAGAAATTATTGAGTCCTCATTAATAATTTTTTTTCCAAATTATGATACTTTCAAAGGTCAATGGTCACCTGATGCCATAACTAGTATGGCATTCATCTACACAGGATGTAACGTCCGACCTCACTCAGGGCAAGTGACCTGAGGCTTACTGAGTTCCCCAATATTACTTCCTCCTCTGTATATAACCCCTTGTCTATGTACCCTATAATTGTAACTGCTGAAGAGGACCACAGTTAGTGGTCGAAATATATGGTTTACTCTGTATCTCAGCTTATCTTTCTCCGAGAGTGGGTTTAAGTTTTAATATATATATATATATATATATATATATATTATATATACACACATATATATATACATATATATACATATATATATATATAAACTCGTATGCAGAAAAAACCACTGGGAAATAAGCTTAGTCCGAACGTTTTCCTCTATTTAAGACATTATCAAGGAATACACAGTTACAGAGACAAAGGTGGATATATATAAATAAAGTAAAAGACAAGCTAGGAACATGAGAAGTACACACAAGATGCTTCACAATCAGGTAGAGCCGATGTTTACATATACGGACGTTTGGTCCATGACGTTACGTCACCCCCGCTTAGTAGCACTTGGAGAAGTTCTTACAATTTTATCAATAACAAAATCATCAAGTTTAAATAATCTAGAAATCTGTTATGATTTTAAACTAGTTAGTTTTGATATAACTTCGCTCTTCACCCGTGTCCCCGTAATTGACTTATTGGTATATCTTGAAGAAGAATTATTATCAAAACATGACTTGCCACTTCCAGCTAAAACCATAATTGAACTTATTAAGTTGCGTATTGTAAATTGTAAATTCGTTTTTAATGGTGAATTCTATGTACAAAAATTTGGTATGGCAATGGGAAATCCTCTGTCCCCAGTACTTAGTAACTTGTACATGGAATTCTTTGAGATGAAACTACTACCTAGGATTCTTCCCCAACAAGTTGTGTGGAAAAGATATGTTGATGATATCTTGTGTCTATGGCCAGTTAATCGTAACTTAGATTTATTTCTTGAAAAAACTAAATGGTAATGGTCCCTTCAATTCAAATTTACTTTTGAAATAGAAATAGAGAATAAGTTGCCATTTTTGGATATTTTAATTCATCGAAATGGTAAACAATTTAAATATGACGTTTATAGAAAACCTACTAATGTCGCATCATATGTCCACTTTTACTCGGCTCATCATCAGAAGACAAAACTTTCTGTCTTTAGTTCTATGTTCCTTAGAGCTTACAGGATATGTAGCCTGGAATTTTTGGATGATGAGCTGAGGAAGATATATAGCATAGCTTCTGAATTAAAATATCCAAAGCACTTAGTAAACACTTCTCATAAAATGGCTTACAAAACTTTCCATAACACCTCACACGTAAGAAAAGTATTTGACAAAAAGAACCTTTTGGTTCTTCCTTACAGTGAGAAATTAATTGGTCTGCATAATATTCTCAAACAATTCAACATCAACTTGGTTTTCAAAAATAATACTATAAAAAGTAAGCTCATTAAAAATTAACCTGAAGCAAAAGAGGGTTCTGTTTACTCTATTCCATGCCTTAAATGTAACAAATTTTATATCGGCCAAACTGGTAAAGACTTAAAAACTAGGATAAATCAGCACAAATATAGTGTAAGGAGTGGGCAAAGTTCCAGTGGCCTTTTTGTCCATGTAAGAGACCACAAACATCCTATTGACTGGGATAATTCGAATGTAATAATTTCTTGTAGATCCTTATTAGAAAGAAACATCATCGAATCCAGTCATATTAAACAAACCTTTGACCATAATATCAATTTAAGTTTAGGATTATTTAAACTTGATGATTTTGTTAATGATAAAATTGTAAGAACTTCTCCAAGTGCTACTAAGCGGGGGTGACGTAACGTCATGGACCAAACGTCCGTATATGTAAACATCGGCTCTACCTGATTGTGAAGCATCTTGTGTGTACTTCCCATGTTCCTAGCTTGTCTTTTACTTTATGTATATATATCCACCTTTGTCTCTGTAACTGTGTATTCCTTGATAATGTCTTAAATAGACGAAAACGTTCGGACTAAGCTTCTTATTTCCCAGTGGGTTTTTCCTGCATATTATTTTCACGTGTGCCTTGTGAATTACTGCAATATATATATATATATATATATATATATATATATATATTATATATGATATACTAAATATATATATATATATGTATATATATATAAATATTATATATATATATATATATATATATATATATTGATGTTGAGACATTCTGACAGGTTGATGTAAGCGGAATAGGAAACACAGGAGTCTTAGTCTTGAGTTTATTCCTGACTAGTTTCGCAGGTATGCTTTTTCAAAGGAATATGTGTACAAACGGGCTGTGGGCATTATATACATGGGTGGACCTCACCACCTCTCCGAGTTGCCATAGTTGGTGGCGAATGTGAACATCACATTGTGGCTCACGTAACAATGAAGACATTTTTACAATTAAATATGATAACACTAATACCAAAGAAATTATTAATAGAAAATGTAACAATAGTAGTGAAAACGATGAAGATAAATATTTAATAATATTAACAATAATAACAAAATTGATAGTAGCAATACAGGAAATAATAACAATAAAATAAAAGTAATAATAATAAAAACTATAATAAAAATAAAAATGATAATACTAATAACCAAGAAATAGTTATTAATAGTAATTATGACAATAATAGTGAAAACAATGATAATAAAAACGAAAAATTAAATAAATATTTAAATAGTAACAATAATAATAACAATAATAATGATAATGAAAGTAATAATAATAAAGATGGTAATGATAAAAATAAAAATAAAAATGTAATGATAAAATTATAAATATAATGATAGAAATAATAAATAATAGTTATAATAACAATGATAATAATGATAATAGTGTTGAAAATAAATAGTAACAAATAGCATTAAAAGAATAAATCATGATAAAAAGTTGGGGCAAGGTAGCATGGAGGAACTTCAGAGTGAAAGGAAGAAAGCTGTATTGCTACTATCAATTTTGTTATTATTGTTAATATTATTAAATATTTATCTTCATCGTTTTCACTACTATTGTTACATTTTCTATTAATAATTTCTTTGGTATTAGTGTTATCATATTTAATTGTAAAAATGTCTTCATTGTTACGTGAGCCACAATGTGATGTTCACATTCGCCACCAACTATGGCAACTCGGAGAGGTGGTGAGGTCCACCCCATGTATATAATGCCCACAGCCCGTTTGTACACATATTCCTTTGAAAAAGCATACCTGCGAAACTAGTCAGGAATAAACTCAAGACTAAGACTCCTGTGTTTCCTATTCCGCTTACATCATATATATATATATACATATTAGTATTATATATATATATATATAATTTAGTATATCATATATATATATATATATATATATATATATGTATGATATAATAAATATAAATATATATAATATACTACATATATGTATATATATATATATATATATATATATATATATATATATATATATATTATATGCTGGTACATTGTGACAAGTTGATGAAAGGTGGAAAAAGAAGTCACGGGTCTAGTTCCGAGTTCCTGAGTTTATTCCTGACCGGTTTCGCTCTATCCTTCTTCAGAGGAATGTATTCCTCTGAAGAAGCATAGAGCGAAACCGGTCAGGAATAAACTCAGGAACACGGAACTAGACCCGTGACTTCTTTTTCCACCTTCACATATATTATATATATGTATATATATATATATATATATATATATATATACAATTATATATATATGTATATATATATACTACATATATATATATATATACATATACACAAAATTCCTAACTTCTACTTTTAACATTTTGTTCTTGCTGATTCCATGCAATTCTATTCATCTTAGATTTGCTGGTGTCAAGGAACCCATTGGTGGTAATGCCATTGGCCAGCAAGTATTTCCTACTTTCTGGCTGTCGCCAGGTGATTTTATTCAGCTGAGGGGATAACAACCCCTGAATCATCTGTAAGATCGAGGTTTGAATATTTTTATATTCAGAATTTTCTACTAAAGTTTTTTTTTCTCGTAATTTCGTTAACAACTTGATGTCATTTGATTTTTGTGTTTTTGTAGTTTTAACAGCGCCAAATGTCCTTAATTTTGTATTTTTCAAAATTTGAGTGTCTTATTCAACAGTTAGAGATATCTTCATTTGTGTCCTCTTTAAGAATATTACCTTCCGGATTTCCAAACTTTTCAAAACCGATAGACGGCAATGTCTGGCCAACGTCTTTATGGTTTACGAAGATGGTGTCTCGCAGAAGCCCGTCAGAAACGGTGGAAATATGATTCAGCATAAATGTGGCGCTTGCCCCTACTTTAGTGCCCAAATTTCGAAGTACATTTCTTATTTGAGAAGATGAACTCTCGAAGAACGCTCGCCGAGTTCGTGGCACTGACATCAATGTCAAACGCAAGATGGTACCAAATCCAAGTACAAGAAGACACACGTTCCAGAAGAAGAGGATATGGAAGAAGTACCTATGGTACAGCATGGTGTTGTCTGTACACGTAAAGTGCATTGTGTTGTCTCCAATGATTTTCATTTCAGGGACGATAGAGCTCCTGAACTCTATTGGGAATATATCAGGAGAACTGACGGTCTCCGTAAAGCCAATGAAGTTTTGGAAAATGGCCATATCGTGAGGAAAGTACCTCCCCTGGAAAACGAAATCCAAAAAGAACATCGCGGAACTAACGACGAAGAGCTGGACCAGTTCCACGACGATGCTGTCGAAGTAAACTCTGCTGAACTGGTCCAGGCTCACGTTTCTGAAGGTGTCTTTGTCGATCTTCAAAGTACGAGGATCCTTGGTGTATCTTTTGAAGTATCCAGTAATCATTGGAGGCAAAAGAGGAGAGTACAATGCCGAGAGGATCAACATAATAGTGAGAATGTATTTGTGGTGCAAGAGATAAACCTTGCCATTCTCACTTTCAATATATGGGAACCATGTGATGTATTCTCCATATTTGTCCATATCTTCTTTGATGTCCTATTATAGAAATACTACCACACAGGCTTCTCAGATATGATTCCCACGACGATCAAGTAAACGGTGATGGTGAAATAGGTTAGTGTGCAGAAGTGTGCAAAGTATGATCGATGTTTAGACTCGGCGAGGTTCTTCTTGAAAGTCTTCCATGTTCTTCCCGCTGCCCGGGTGGCGGCGTGAGCTGCTCTCCGAAGATCGCCGAAGTCGTGAGACTGGTCCATCGAAGTGTGTTCTTGAAGACTCCAGGTCAAAGTCCTCTAGCCATAGAAAACGGGTCTGGGCATTCTTAGACAGAAAGGAGGGAACTCAGATGTCCTATACACACATACATACAAATATACGTATACACACACACACACACACACATAAACACACATACAGTTATACACACACACACACACATAAAGTTATACACACACACACACACACACACACACACACACACACACACACACACACACACACACACACACACACACACACACACACAATGGGACAATGGAAAAACAAGAGGACACGAAAAGGAACTCAAATAAGATAATTACATAAGAGATCTGAAAAAAAATTCTTCCCGCACAGTGATAGTTCCTTGAACAAATTAGACAATAAAAACAGTGTGTTCAAACACTATTCAAGATTTTAAGGAAAAACTTGATGCTGAGAGATACAAAGACGGGCCACCACGAGCATATCTCCCTTCCCGTATAATACAACTAGGTAAACACACACACACACACACACACACACACACACACACACACACACACACACACACACACACTCACGAGTATTGGGATTGTGCCTTCCCCGGCCGAAGTTCCCCCTCCCGTCCCTCTGAAGAAAGAATAGGGAAATTTAAAAGAAGAATAAGTCATGTGATCCAATCAAGGCTTCTGTTGACTCAAGACACCTTTGACGTGAGGGACCTCTCCCCCCCCCCTTTTTTTATTTATTTATTTTTTCCAAGTCCGCCAACCTCCATGGACCCTCCTGGCCACCCCTTCCTCTCCCGTGACCCCTTCCTCCTCCTCCTCCTCCTTCTCCTCTTCCTACTCTTCGTCTTCCTTCTTCTCCTCTACCGTGACCTTTCTCCTCCTCCTCCTCCCCCTCCTCTTCCTACTCTTCGTCGTCCTTCTTCTCCTCTACCGTGACCTTTCTCCTCCTCCTCTTCGTCCTTCTTCTCGTCTTTCCTCTTCTCCTCTACTGTGACCTTTCTCCTCCTCCTCTTCGGGTCTATCTGGAAAAACCTAGGAGGAGTTCGTGAATAATCTCTAACCTAACCATACCCCACCTAACTTTAACCCTTATCCCTGAAAATGAAATATAGTCATCCAAGTACCTGAAGTGATAGGGTATCAGAATATATATGGTTATGGGAGTCTATATGTAGTGGTAAATAGGATTATGATAGGAAGAGTTAAGGATGTACATGTGCTAAGGGGAGAGGGTGGGGGAATATCGGATCATTTTTTGGTGGAAGGTAAGTTGAGAGCGGAGGATAGTTGGAGAAAGAGGAAAGGGACAAAAGGTAGGGAGGTTCTTAGAGTGAACTCCTTGAATGAAAAGGAAAAGGAGAAGGAGTACGAAAAGAAGCTGAAGGAGGAGTGGGAGGGAGTAAAGGATGGAGCAGAGATGGGTGTGGAGGAGGAATGGGGATGGTTCAAGGAGGGAGTCTTAAAGTGTGCAAGGATGGTGTGTGGAACAAGAAGGACAGGGGAAAATAGAAGAAAGGGTAGTGAATGGTGGGATGAGGAAACAAAGAAGGTTGTAGAAGAGAAGAAGCGAGCATTCACAGATTGGTTACAAAAGAGGACGAGGGAGTCATATGAGAGGTACAAAGAAAAGAAAAGAGAAGTAAAGCAAAAGGTAAAGGAGGCAAAGAGGAGAGCAGATGTGAAGTGGGGTAAGAGTATGACAGAAAATTTTGAAAGTAATAAAAAGATGTTTTGGAAAGAAATTAAGAGAGGGAGAGGAGGCGAATCAAGTAGGGAAGAAAAGGTAAAAGGTGTAGATGGAGAGATGATAATGGAAGAGAAGGCAGTAAAGGGAAGATGGGCAGAATATTTTAGGGAGTTGCTAAATATGAAGGAAGACAGGGAGGGAATGAAAGCTTCAGTGGGAAATGCAAAGAAAATGAGAGTGATGAGTGAGGAGAATGGAGGAGAAATAAGGAAGGATGAGGTGAAGGCAGTTGTTAAGATGATGAAAGCAGGTAAGGCACCTGGTCTGAATGGATGCCATGCAGAATGTCTGAAAAGGGGAGGTACAGTGATGATGGACTGGTTGGTGAGGTTATTTAATGTTTGCTGGAGAGAAGGTGGAGTGCCGGAGGACTGGAGGAGTGCCTGTATAGTTCCTCTTTACAAGGGAAAAGGGGACAAGTGTGAATGTAGTAGTTTCAGAGGGATTAGCTTGTTAAGTGTAGTTGGGAAGGCTTATGGGAGGATCTTGATTGAGAGGATTAGGAGAGGAACAGAAGGAGTAATTGGTGAGGAACAGTGTGGATTTAGGACAGGTAGAGGTTGTGTAGATCAGATCTTTGTGGTAAGACAGATATGTGAGAAAGCTATAGGAAAGGGGAAGGATGTTTTTTGGGCTTTTATGGATCTGGAAAAGGCTTATGATAGGGCAAACAGAAAGGCACTGTGGGAGGTTATGCAGATATACGGGATAGGAGGAAAGCTTCTGGGAGCTATCAAGAGTTTTTATGAGAGTAGTAGAGCTTGTGTCAGGATTAGAAATGGAGAGAGTGAGTGGTTCGAGGTAAAGGTGGGACTTCGTCAAGGATGCGTTATGTCGCCCTGGCTGTTCAACATATACATGGATGGGGTGGTGCGAGAGGTAAATGCAAGGGTAGTGGGTCAGGGATTGGAGATGGTTAAAGAAAATAGAGAGAAGTGGGAGGTGAGCCAGCTGTTGTTTGCGGACGACACTGCGCTTGTGGCAGGATCGGAGGAGGGATTGAGGAAGTTGGTGGCAGAGTTTGGGAGAGTGTGTGTAAGAAGAAAATTGAATATAAATGTGGGTAAAAGTAAGGTGATGAGATGTACAAGGGGTGAAAGTGGCAGAAGACTGGAAGTGAGCATTAAGGGAGAGCGACTGGAGGAAGTGGATAGTTTTAGATACTTGGGTGCAAATGTGGCAGGAAAAGGTGGAGTGAAGGAGGAGGTAGAATGTAGATTGAGAGAAGCGAGTAAATGCCTTGGTGGATTAAAGAGTGTAATGAGGAATAGACATTTGGGAATGGATGCTAAGAGGAGACTGTATGAAGGAGTGATTGTGCCAACAGCCCTGTATGGAACATAAGAGAAGAAGAGAGAAGGAGTTTGAGTGTGTTTGAGATGAGGTGTCTGAGAAGTATGATGGGGGTTACTAGGCTAGATAGAGTGAGAAATGAGGAGGTGAGGAGGAGAACAGGGGTGGAAAGGGAGGTGGGAGAGAGGGTTGATGAAAGAATATTAGGATGGTTTGGACACATGGAAAGAATGAGTGAAGAAAGACTAGTAAAAGAAGTATGGAAGGCAGATGTGGAGGGAGTGAACATGAGGGGACTTCCTAGGATGAGGTGGATGGATGGGGTGAAGGGGGCTTTGGAGAAGAAGGGAATGTCTGTTGAGGAAGGACGGGAGAGGACAGAAGACAGGGATGAGTGGAGAGTGGTTGTATATGGATGATGTTGTGATTGCATGAGGTGGAATGGGCGTGGGGATGGGGGGTGAGGTAGTATGTGTGAGCAAAATTTGACGCAGCCCGAAGGGATTTCTCCCCGTCCTCTCATTTTATGCAATGGGGGGATGGAGAGGGGGGTCGCCGATTAAATGAAGCAGTCTTGCTGTGGATGTGCTGTGTCTTGCGACACTGTTTCTGACCCAGGGCAGTGGACAAGGTGCAGGGATGATCCGTCATCCAGGAGGTGCTAAGATGGGAGGGAGGGTGGAGGGCTGTGGAGTGTATTCAGAGATGGAATGGGGAAGGGGGGAAAAGTCTTGGTATATGTATGTATGTATGTATGTATGTATATGCAAAACCCTAGGAGGAGTTCTTGAACAAACAAATAAGAAGACAAACTGACAGACAGACAAATGAAAGATAGTTTTCCAAGTACTTTGGGTTATAAGGTTTCAGAATATATATGGTTATAGGGGTCTATCTGCAAAAACCTAGGAGGAGTTCGTGACCAAACAAACAAAGGCTACTACTTTATTATAGTATATATATAAACATATATAATATATATATATATGTATATATATATATATATATATATATATATATGTATATACATATATATATATATATATATATATACATACATATATATATATATATATATACATATATATCATATGTATATATAAATATAATATACTACATATATACATATATATATATATTTATATATATATATACATATATATATATATATACATATATATATATATATATATATATATATAGTAGTATCATCATATATATATAATATACTACATATATACATATAATATACTACGTATTATATATATATATATACATATATATTATATGTATATATATAAATAATGTACTACATGTGTGTATATATATATATATATATATATATATATATATATATATATATAGTATATTATATATAATATACCACATATATACATATAATATACTACATATATATATATATATATATATATATATATATATATATATGTAGTATATTATATATATGTAAATACATATATATATATATATATATATATATATATATATTATACATATACACACACTTCCCAACTTCTACTTTTAAAATTTCATTCTTGCTGATTCCATGCAATTCTATTCAACTTAGATTTGCTGGTGTCAAGGAACCCATTAGTGGTAATGCTATTGGCCAGCAAGTATCTCGTACTTTCCGGCTGTCGCCAGGTGATTTTATTCAGCTGAGGGGGGTAACAACCCCTGAATGATCTTTAAGATCGAGGTTTGAATATTTTTTGTATTCAGAATTTTCTACTAAAGTTTTTTTTTCTCGCAATTTCGTTAACAGCTTGAAGTTATTTGATTTTTGTGTTTTTGTAGTTTTAACCGCACCAAATGTCCTTTATTTTGTATTTTTCAAAATTTGAGTGTCTTATTCAACAGTTAGAGATATCTTCATTTGTGCCCTCTTTAAGAATATTACCTTCCGGATTTCCAAACTTTTCAAAACCGATAGACGGCAATGTCTGGCCAACGTCTTCAAGGTTTACGAAGATGGTGTCTCGCAGAAGCCCGTCAGAAACGGTGGAAATATGATTCAGCATAAATGTGGCGCTTGCCCCTACTTTAGTGCCCAAATTTCGAAGTACTCCCCTTCCTGTAGGATACAACTAGGTAAATAGGTAAATACACGCGCGCGCGCACACACACACACACACACACACACACACACACACACACACACACACACACACACGAACTTACACACTGACAGAGATCTCCAGGTGACCTCCACTTGACCTGGCTATCTTAGAACATACAGCAACGCCACCTAATAGCATGACCTAACTTAACCTAGTGCCACGAGTAATAGGTGAATAAAGCCGCTTGGTATTAGTTGTTAGAAGGCCTGATGAGAAGATCGCAGGTTTGAAACCCGATTGAGCCAACTGAGTTTCCAGACGCCGTTGGGATAAAACTTCCCACATACTGTTCTTATTTTATAGCTTCTCCTAGGGCTTCGTGTCTGTGCAAATACAGGGAACTTGGTGACGCGTACAGGGAGTTACTATAAACAAAGGTGCTCTTCTTGGGAGCTAAAATTTCAGCTCCGCCGGCGAGTCCAACATTTGATAGGACTTTCGATCAGTCCTCTGGAAGGAGAGAATGGCTTGTCAGACGACTCTAGGAAGCTTCTGGGAGGACCCAGTTCATCAATATGGGGATTTCTCGCGCCTTTCCTTTGCTTCCAAAGGCATATTTTGACATTATTGTGGGTAATGTTTGGTGATTTTGTTCAGTTGAGGAGAGGCCGTTGTATCTAAAAAGATTACTAGTTCACCATAAAAGTTTGGTTTAATCACTGATGACTGATTTTTGAGGCGGTCAGACATTTGGCCAAGGAAGATTTTAAAGATTCCCAATTTTCGGGTAAAGATGTTTTCCGGAAAGTCGAATGTTTTAACGAAGGTATTATTGAAGATGTCCAAAGGCGCATTGAAAGCAGTCGAATTTTCACCAGGAAAAGTTTTCCAGAAAAAAAAAAAAGGATTTTCAGAGAAAGTCAGCCTAAGACCGGAAGCTTTTGAAGACAGTTCGACCCAGTGCTAGAGGGACTTCAAACTAACACCTTTTGGAGAACACCTCAACGACGAAGAGTTTCGAAAGTAGTTAAGCATGTGGAGAGAGGTTCTTGAAGGCACTTTTCATTTTTTTTTTTTTTTTTAGTAGCTCATTTTGTGTGTTGAAGTTATTTCTAAGTCAATTTCCTTCAGGAATTGAAATTTAAAGATGCACAATTCTGAAATAAGAATTTCTAGAGGTACTTCGGGGTTGAAGGCACCTTATGACAGGATTTGTTGGGTTTTCAAGAAAGTTCAGTATGGGGTTGATTTTTGTTAAGTTCAGAGGTCTTCGAGACAATTTTAATAAGGAATTGCGGGGTTCTCGACACTGTCCAACTTTCTATACACAAGCACATGTACGTATGTATGTATGTACGTGTGGATGTATGTATACATACTGTATATATATATATATATATATATATATATATATATATATATA